>NW_027108888.1:759731-760447 GCF_000696795.3 Halyomorpha halys | reverse complement strand
TTTTTTTTTCTAATACCTAGGGTCGACAATAAATGGGAACAGTGAGTCGGAACCAGAGGTTAGGAGGAGAGCTGGTCTGACAAGAAGGTAGACTAGAATGTTGCACCCAGTCCCCTGGAATACGGTCAAATCAACGGACAACAAAAGGCTAATTTTTAGAAGTATTGTTGACCCCTCACTTAACTACGCCACAGAAACATGGACACTTAACCCAGGACTCTATAACACAGGAGGAGATGCCTAAGGATTACCCACCTGGATAAATTCAAAAATGAGGATATTAGGAGTAGGCTGGAGGTGACCGAAGGAGTTCCCGGGAGGATTGAGGAGCAGGCTACAATGCTATGGGCACTGTCAACTGATGCCAGAACGTAAGTGGCCGAAGAGATTTCTGCAATGGGAACAACCAGGAAGACGGTGGATAGGAAGACCCCGAACACGGTGGAAGGACTACGTGGAGGAGGATATGTTAGGCAGGAGACTTAAGGAGGAAGACTGTTGGGATAGAGTGAAGTGGAGGGACGGTCTGACTTAACAAAGCAACCCATTAAGGGAAAAACCTGTAAAAGTAAAGTAAAATAAATTTTTCTGAACCTTTGAATTCCCCTCCTTTCCAATTCGTACAATCCAAAATCCTTCGTAAAATCCTCAATTCTCCTTAGTTTGTCAAAAACAAAATTATGTACTGTTGTAAAGCTCAATAAAGATATAAAAAA
>NW_027108888.1:757562-759681 GCF_000696795.3 Halyomorpha halys | reverse complement strand
TATATATTACACGCAGTATTTTATATTTTATCTCTTAGAGTTAACTAGTTCTCATTAGACAATTTTTCTTCTTTGATCCATTCCGTACTTACGAAGAAGATTGTCGGATTTAAGTAATCCGATTTTTACCATTCTTTTTTGGTTTTATATAAAGTCGGGTCGGGGGTCTCATTTTCTGATGCCCCCCTTTCCGCGGACACCGGAAGGCCCCGAAGACGCTGCGACTGCAATGCCGCCCCAGCCTATGCACCATGCAAGCTAGGACCTGGCCTACCCCTACCATCACGCCAGAGTCCGGGACACGCTGGCCAGCCACTGAAGAGGAAAGACGTCTTTTCAGACATCAGGCGAACACACATGGTTTTCACCATTTCGCCCACAGCACACCTAGACGAGGCAAGTGACCAGGATACGTCACCGCGGTGGCGAAGACGTCACCAGATAAGGACATTATTATAAATGCCAAGAGACCATCCGAAATTCCTTAATCATATTATAGATAAAGATTACTGAACTAACACATTAACCATAATTGCACCTCCAGGGAATTAACTTTAAACAGAAAAATACATGCATGTTGTTATCGCCAGAAAAGTCTCACAATTTTTAGCCCCCCTTTTTCCATACTAATAACATTTTAATTATAATCGTAAAGTTACACTCGGGACACCTGCAGTATAGCACGAGCAGGTCTCGATGAAAACAAAGATAAAAATTTTAAGTTTCGGAATAAAAAGCTGTAAAAACTATATCAATGTGACACTTGAAGTACAAAACTCGTTACAAAATAACGCATGCGTATTGTAAGGCCGTTCCTTAATTGCTTCAACAACATCTTAGCTTAAAAATCGACAATGAAACCTTTCTTCTTCTCTTGATAAGATTTTTGAAAATCGAGAATTAAAGAAATCTGTTTGAGATTGAGTTGTTAGAAGATTAGTTGAATAGAGAATGGTTATTTAATTTTTTTATGTTTTGATTAATTCGTACTAAAATTTTAATGGAGCCCAGACAACAAAAAATGACACTGAAGTCGGTTTTTAGGAACTGAACAGATACCGACAATAATACTAAATACAACTGTTGATCTAATTGGATATGACGTCAAGCCTCCTTAAGCCCTCGTGGGTAATCAATAACAGAGGCTTCGGCGACACAATACGGACACCTTGACACTAATTAAATTCAATTAAAATTAATTAGTGTATTTGATGTCATAGCTACTTGACAAGATCCTACATAACCAATATTAGATCTATAGCAGCAGCGTTTAGCAATATTTCTTCGAGATTAGCTTAAAAACAATGGATTTTTTTTTGGGCAGTCTCAAAATGGTCAAGAAATGAGTAAATATGTGAATTATAATTTTCCAAAAACATATAACCACAGCTAGAAACAATACGGGTATAAATAACTTTTAACTAAAAAAAATTGTTATATAAACAATTTAACTATAATGTAACTTTTTCATGTTTGAGAGGTACAAACCCCCTATGTCGAAGAAGCTACATGAAAATTTCAGAGATATTTAAATATTTTTCAATTATTCCAAATTTAATGTAACATTTTTAAATCTGATATATTTCAATGGATCATTTAGTATTTTTAATTAAATGTGTCACATAGTAAGTTATTTTTGGCTTTGGAACATAACACAAAAATCGTCTCTTGGGGTTTGGAAAGTACATGGAAGCATTGAAAAAAACTGAATAGCACAATAAATAATCAGCTGAGCCATTTAAACGATAATTAGAAACCTAAGGTATATGCATGAGCATATTGCTTAAGTGGTGCTCCTCCAAACCCAAATCTTCTAAATCAGCCTTAACGCAATCCTCCCACCTACGTTTGGGTCTAACTCTCAGACGCTTACCCTTTCGGTTCAGTGCTTATGAGGATTTTAGAGTTGTTTACTACAACCCACAACTTTAAATATCTATCTTATTCACTACAATTATATAAACTGAGTTAGAGGAAGGCCCCGAACACGGTGGAAGGACTACGTGGAGGAGGATATGTTAGGGAGGAGACTTAAGGAGGAAGACTGTTGGGATAGAGTGAAGTGGGTGGACGGTCTGACTTAACCAAGCAACCCATTAAGGGAAAACCTGTAAAAGTA
>NW_027108888.1:747584-757512 GCF_000696795.3 Halyomorpha halys | reverse complement strand
GTTACTACATCCCACAACTTTAAATATCTATTTTATTCACTACAATTATATAAACTGAGTTATATTATTCCATCGTTTCAGCGTTATAAAGCCTTGTAAAAAAAAAAAATTACAATCTTTTCAAAATAAAGCCCTAAGAATCGCAGTGGATGCTCCTTGGTTCGTAAGAAATAGCATCCAGAATTACAAATGGAGTCAATAGAGTATTACATCAAGAAAAGGTTCATGAAGTTTCACACCCAGTTACCGACAGTTAAAGGAGCAGTGACCTACAACTTGGGAAACCCAACTTCAACCCGAAGACTGAAGCTCAGGCTGTACAGGACATCTTGCTATAAATTCTATATTTATCAATTCTATTATTGACATTACTTCTATTTTATTTTTTCTCTTCGTCTTTTTTTCAAATTAACTTTTTTTTCCATTAGAGGGAAATTGTTTGTATTGTTAAGTCTACCAATGTCATTATTTTTGTTATTACTTTACTTTTCCCTCTTATTAAGAATTATTATATTTATCTATTTATTTTATCTTAATTTTTGTTTTTATTTATAAAGTTGTTTATAGTTAAGTGCGTCTTTTGTACATTGTCTTGTACAAAAGACACACTTAACTCCCCTCCCCCCCCAATCAATGTAAAAAAAAAAACTAACTGTTATATTAACCATATAAGGCTGACCAGGCCAATCTGATATTAAATAAAAATTTAAAGAAATAAACTAATATATAATATATCAATGACGTAGTAAATATTTTACGCTTGATGGCATAAAAAAACCCAATAGCCAATAGAGTATTAAGAATATGATTTATCCATAGATTTTTTTCGAAACATACTTTGATTTGGAATTTAACAAAATCATATAACTAATTTAAAGTTAACAGAATACTAGGTAGATTTTCAAGGCACATCTTTCCACTGTCTCTACTGCTTGGGCCCATATGGGCTCCCACTCAAGGCACTTAGTGGTCTTTGAAGCTCATCAGGCTAGAGCCTTAGGATAATCCAGATTAACTCTTGCCAGCTCCACATAGCCCCAAAGCACATAACTAGCAAACACTAGACTCATATACCGATAGCATTTCTGGTATATAAGGGAATTTATATAACAAAATTAAATGAATTTATGGTCTTTTCAAGGAATATACTGATCTTTTGAGGTCTTGAATAAATTTGTTTTATAAAGAATCGATCCTGAAATGCAGTCGTCTATCCTGTATAAAATATTATATATTTTTTTATAAACATGTAAACATATTTCTCAAAAATGATTTATTTGCGTTATTGCTATATTTTATTATAAAGCAATTGAAAAATAAGCCGCATATGTTTAATTGTGTACAGGAGAACATGTTTTATAAAATTGACATTTCAAAATAGATTTTCTGGTTCTAAGAAGGAAATTTCTATCAATTATAATAAATTAGATCCATTTAGCCTCGACATTCCTGATTGATTTATTACACAGCTATGACGTTTAGCTCAACTTGGTCATTATCAGGGATAATGTATTAATTAACAGCTTTAATTACAATTACCTATTACATATACCTATTATCAATAATAATATCATTATTAATTTTACATTAGCATACCATGATTTTCAATTTCACAGCCTCATAATAATCACTAAAAACGTTGTAGGCTATTCTTCCCAAGTCTAATATAATACAGCCAATAGCTTCTAAAACATTCCATAATTATACAAATTATATTTATTATCGATTTTCTTACACCATTACATGTTTAATTATCTATGGACTATATCATTTAATTTTAATTCTTTTAATGGTTAATTTTGTTACGATACTTGGGTATATTATACGTAGTACATGTTATATAAATCTATAATATTGAAGTTGGATTATTTATAATATACAGATATATTACCAGACCAAAATTAATAAACGATCCCATTATGTGAATACAGCAATTTTCTCCATATTGTTTTGCTAATGTGCCGAAATATTGGTGCACCATACATACAAGAATGTATGGAGAAAGGCTAGCGAGACTGCTCATAGGAGTATAGACGAGGAGTTTTGAGCGCAGTGTGTAAGGTATAACTGTGTATATATTTTGATATGAAGTATATACTTGACATGTATCTGTATTTTTTTCTCTGATCTGCCATTTAATATACACTTATAATAAAAATAATGGCCTAACATTGATATGTAATACACAAAAGTAATATAAATAAATATAATATTTTCTTAGAATTTATAGCAGGTAGGTGTGATTAAATTCAGCAAATATCTAGTGAAATAATAACTTTAATATGCAACTAGATATTTTAAATAGAAGAATTGACAAAATCGAGCAGTCGTGAAGATTTAAAGAGAAAAAATCAGAGAATCTTAACGTTAATGATTGGAAAAGATAAAATTAAGTGTATTATCAATTGAATTCTATATTTTTTTTTACATCAAACGAAAAATCAAAAGAACAAAATCAGACTCAACTGCCTTTCTAATATATGTAAATTTATTGATCGATACGAGTGCATAGACCCTTTTACGAAATGGAGCCAGTTGCCTATTGGCAGTTAAGCAGCACCAATGACTGTGATAAGTAAGTAGGTCACGTTGCCATTTTCTTTTCAAGGACTTTGAGCCTTATCAGTAATAGTCGGGGGAACAAGATTATGGAGTAGAGGGCTCGCATGTGTATGGAGCCCACTTTGGGAAGATAAGATATCCCCTTCGGTTCAAATATCCTTCATCAGAGATAACGAGATCATTAGTATTATTTTGCCTACTGCTTTAGCAAAATGTCATCAACCAGACTGATAGTTCCATAAGTTAAGATGGTTAAGAGACAACATAATTTAATTCCTTAGGGGCCATCTATCAAGCACGTTCGAACGGTCGAAATCCGATTTTTAAGTTCATTTTTAGGATATTAAATCGAATCTCACGTATATTTATGATAAAAGGGTTGAAGAGCAACTCTGCGAACAAACAGCGCAAAAAACTCTTCTCGTTACATTTTAGCCATTTTGCAAGCCGAAAAGTAACAACTATTTTTGTTTTTGAATTTTTATGTAGGTAGGCAAAAAAACAACATAGTTTCATTGCTGAAACGACGGTTTTGTGAAAATCGTTAACTAATTACAATGATCAAAAATTAATAAATATAAATTCAAAAGTAATTTTTAATTTTAAGCTAAAATACGTACTATTTTTGTTCTTCAACTATTCAAAATAAATAAATGATTTTTTCATCAATCACTATAACGTATACAATTTTTTTCAACCTTTTTATTTCTGCTTCACGTTAGATACTCGAAAAATAGTTTTGAATGCCTTAAACCAGATCATGAGTATTGGCATTGATACATAATGTATATATAAAACCCAATCAAAGTCGTTTGATTAAAAATACATTATACATTAAATCATCATAGATCATCTACCAATAATATTTTCAAAGTTTCACACTCAAAAATATTTTTAGATTTGTGAAAATAATTTCGACCTTTATAGAATTGTGGGTATAAACACAAACACCGTATATATCAGAACCCTCATCGAAGTTGTTTGAATAGAAATACATCATACCATTACTACCAAGAATTGACGCTAATACTATATACATCGGAACCCCTAACAGAGTCGTTTGAATAGAAATTATTTATATTTTTATTACCAAGAAATGTTTTAGGTTCGATATAAATATTTTGGGTATTGGAAGATAATTTCGACGTTTATCAGAAAATAGGTTTCGAGACTAATACGTTATATATCAGAATCCCTATCAAAGTCCTTTTACTGTTTACTAAAATTGTTTTGTTTCTTCAATACAAAAATTGTCTTTGGTTGCGATTAATCGAAATATAGATATTGACACTAATACCGTATACATAAATATCGTTTGAAAGCATAGCTATACTATGTGGTTCATAATAATTTTTAAAAGTCTTTTGACTCAACCGGTTAGCGAATTTAAACTTGGCCAGGGAACAATCTTATAGGAGAATAACGAGTTCTATCACAAATCACATGGGAGTAGATTCTTTGAACCAAAATATTATCCCATATTATCAACTTCTCTTCCATGCAATGTTGTACTATGTGGTACTATTCACTGAAAATACAGGAACCCACGAGGAGTTTTTATATTTGAGTACTGTTTCATGGAAAATTCCTGTATAGCATCCCCTTTTAATTCTACTTTTGTATACCTAGACAACACAACAATTACACGACCCTCTCCCACGATGGGCTTAATAGAAATCAATTTATTCATGACAAGTGTAAACGGGGTAAAGTTGGATTCTGAAAGGTTCCTCGACATTGAAGTTTGATTTGTTACTATATTAGAGTGATAAATTAAATCAAATTCTGAAAAGGGTAATAAAAAAACAATAAAGTTATAAGAAGGCTTTCCCCGGAGGCTCACCCGAGATTGGATATCAGCGAAGGAGGGTTCAAAGGTTAAACGGGGATCCGAGTGTTTTCCGATAAGTCGCGTCATTCTGTATACATTACCCGCTATCGCAGCAGGCATTCCTTCTCTCCTCTTTAGGCCAAATCGATCCATTGTTACCGTTTCTTCCCACTTTCTACTCTTCCTAGATTCCCGCTGAGATACCAAAGATTTAAGGAGAGCTCTCATCAAATTCATATCACAACCTAAACGAAATGTATCGTAATGTTACAATGTCTTTGGTAATAACAGTTAAAAAAGACATTAATATAAGGGCGATTCTTAAATATTCTGAGATCCAAATTTTAAAATAAAAACTCATTTCCGAAATAAAACATTCTGGACGTTCTAAGGTTAACTGTTAACTGCCTAACTATGGTTGGGAGTCAAAGTTTTTCATTTTGTGGGACCGCCACTCAATGAAAAAGTCAATGCTCCAGGCTGGATTCGAACTGGCACCGCCAATAGACATCAAAAATTTGTAGGACTGTGTCCTAACCACTGAGCTACGGGCGGCCCTCGGTTAACTCTTACCTGCAACTTGAAAGAAGAAATTATAATTTAAAATTTTTGCGCTCATTAGCGTGGAAAAATATTTCATAACAATGGAATAAACAAAAACGAAAATATAATAATGACTTCATAAAATAATTAATTAATGAATTACGGTCCAATTATTAATTTTGAGTTATCAAATCGTGAGATATCATTTTATGACAGTATAAAAAAAAAGAAATTTTAAAAGAAAAAGACCTTAACTATATCACTCCACGATAATAATTTAACAATATCTTGCTATGTTTTCTTTTGGGCTTAAAATAGAAGAGAATGCCAACGTCAAGTTTACAACTTCAGAGCAGTCACATCTTAGAATTCTAGAAATCATCTCTGTTTATTTTTTTTTTTTCTGGGACTCATTCGGAAAAATACAGCCAGTTCTATCAATAATTGAAATACTTTTTGTAGGCTTTCAATTTAGACCTAATAGTAATTAGCTATGATAAGCTAATAGAAAAAATTGTAAATCATTTTTTCCTTATAAATATATAAAACAAAATTAAGATGTATTTAACAGCTGACATCCCAACGAATCCTTACCACGTATGCTGATGAGACATGTGTGCTCGCTGTTAATAATAACCCTTCGATTGCATCCCAAACTCTCCAATCCCATATCACAGCCTTCGACGAATGGTGTCGTAATTGGAGGATTAAAATAAATCCCAACTAATCCCATCAAATCACCTTTACCCCTACGTCGTAAGCCTACCGACTGCCCTACAGTCTCCTTTAATAATGTTGATCTTACCCCTGTTGAATAGATCCGCTACCTTGGACTACATCTGGAAAAACGACTAACCTGGAATCCTCACACAAGACTCAAAAGACAGGAAACTGTAAGTAGATTTCAACTATTACAGCACTGGACAAACGGTCTAAACTCCCAATTCATTACAAAAGACAGATCTATACGACTGTAATAAGGCCAATCTGGACATACGGAGTTGAGCTTAGGGACTCCACTAAACCTTCGCATTCCTCTCGTACCCAATCATTGCAATCCTTCGAAAAATCCTCAATCCTCCTTAGTTGTTACAAATAAAATTATACATAAAGACCTTAATGTTCCATATGCAATCGATCTAGCCCGAACCAGATATCATTCCTTCCATTACAAGCTCCCTAACCACCCAAACCCTCTTTAACCCCTGCCTCCTCTTCCATTCCTGACAATCCTCCAAGGCACCTGAAAAGAAGATTTCCACGAGATCTGCTATATGCTATGCTAGCATGATTACAGTGTTACCAATGTAGTTTCTCTACACGCCTGTAACACTCCAATTTAATTGGGATCAAATTTGCTAAATGTATTATAATGTACAGTTGTAAATAGCAATAAATAAAAAAAAGAAGATGTATTTATTTGAATATGTAAGAAATATTTCTCATATTGGAACACTGGCAATGAGAATTGAGGTGCTCACAGTAAGTGGAGTATAATAAGTTTTTGGGTTATAATAATTTTTCATGTCCATCAAAAAGAACTAGTCACCCCTAAAAAACATATACATAATTAAAATTTTTTAGAAAAATGTTTATTTACATTAAAAAAATCCTTGTGCACTGAAAATAAGATAATGAACTCTGCAGATAATTAAATTACCTATAAAAGTAATTAGTTAAAATTTAAATTGTCTTTTTGCTGCAATACAATTCTCGTTTGTGATGACCGTTTCTAACAGTAATGTAAAACGTTAATAGAAACTATAGAGGTATATAGCCTTTAAAATTTTAATAAAAGATGTTTCGAAATTTCCTCTTTCCATAAAAACAATTAAAACCCGCCCTGAGAAATCAACAATTCAAAAATATGTTTCTGTAAAAATGTAAAAATTTTTGTTTTGTTTTTGTATGTTTGTTGTAGTTTCATTTATGATAGTCATGACGTTTTATATATTGAGTTAATTAATATTAGTCTTTAAAATAATAATCATCGTTCTTTTGAGTGACTATTAGAAAAAGTTTGGTTTTTAATGAAATTTGTATATTTAATCTTGAAGGTAGTTATTGGTAGAAAAAAAAAAGTTCCTAAACGTATGTTAAAAATGAAAAGTATATAAGAAATGGCTTAGTGATTAAAATGTCTATGAAATTTTAATTTATTCAATAAATTTAATAATATTCCCTTTTAAAAATATTCTCCTCCAATAAAATTGCTAAAAATGTTTATTATAAATACTGGAAAACGACCTATGACCTAACAAGAATATAGCAAAATTTAATTTAGCAACAAGATTTCTTCAGTTAAGCTTAAGAAGATGTGTATACATGAAAGGTGGGCCTTATTTAGAACTGCTAATTAATAAGTAATTAATAAAGCCTGTGGCCTTTAATTAAATAAAAAATATTTTTAGAAACACATGAAGCTTGAGAAATGGAAAGTTTAATTGGTTAACATATTTTTTTTTCTAAAACGGCGTTGGCGTTCCTTTTTGGGTGAAAAAAAGTTGGCAACACACTTTATCGACTTAGATGAATATAAAAATGTAGCCACAATCATTTTTAGAGCGGTTGAGTAAATAGGAAAATAAGAAAAACATTCCAAAATAATGATAAAAAAATTCTGAAAAGCATTGCTATATTTTGAGAAAATGGCATTCTCAGAAAGACATTTTTGCCAAGGCACCCACTTCATGAACTGCTGGATTACGCAATGTAAAACAGAACGACATAAAATTCTTTATAATACACAACTGTTTTAAGATAGATAATAATATAAATTGTTATAAAAAAATATTAAAATCATATAAGCCTTATTTAGAAACGTAAATTGATGAAACTTCGCCAAGAGAACTAACTAGTTAAATAAATATTAGTGCACTGAATCCAATTAACACACCCTCATATATTTATTTAGTGGACAGTGTTGTGTATGCAAAGAGCTACAGATAAACTTTATCACACTGAATGCTATTAATTAATTTTCTCAATGCTAATTTGTACTTATTATTTCAGCTATTAAACAGTATCGTTGTAAATTAAGGGATTCAGAACATGTATACGTAAATTACTCGTATTTGAAAACTTAATTAAGATAAGGATTCTTCATTGATGCAAAAAGGAATTTCTTGAATGGCCCATTCATTGAGAAAATTGTGTTTTATTTTTCTTTACGCCAGGTTTTTTTCAGGAACACCTGTTACTTGTCATTGTTTCAAAACTCCCTTAATTTCAAAATATGATTTCTATCACGGAGTGAAATATATTTTTTTCAGGGAGTAACTGCTTCTATTTTTAGCAGCCAGAAAACAGTCTGTTTATCATCAGAAAAAAATCGAGATCGCAGATAACATATTTAATTATTCCTTTCAGGTTGGTTTTCCTCCAACCCTCAATACTAAATTCTTGACTTATTTATAAAGGGCAAGAGGTTTTCTTTTAAGGAGGATAAATATTCCTAAATTTAAAATAAATAAATTAAAAAAGAGTTTTCAAACAAATATTTATAACTTTTTTTTATTTATACTAGTAATATTTATTAAAATGTAATAGTTGGTTACTTAAAATTATTAGTTTCATAGCACCTATTTTAACAAAACTATCCATATAAACTAAAAACCTATTTATAATACATCATTTTATATCATGTCAAATCTCAACCCGTCGAAGATCCAGGAAAACTAGATTTATCGACGTTTTTATCATGGCTCAAATATTTTAGATAATTCCGACATAAATTAGCATAATTTTTACTATTATAAATAATTTTAACATTTACTACCAATATGATTATAATATATTCAGAATAAATAAAGTAATTCCGTATTTTGATTTACATATATACCTTTTACCATTTAACCTTCACAAGATTTGGAATTTTGAATTATTTTTTTTTAACCACCTTTAGCTATTCTACGGGGTATCTAACCCTGCAGTTCCGAATCGAATAGAGTACATTCATAGTTTTTTTCAAGAGAAAATTTAATTACAAAAACACCTTACACTTGAAATTATCTATCAAACTAGAATCCGAATAGGAAGAGATTATTTTTTTAATTTTAGTGATATTATTTTTAACCTTGGTTAAAATTTAATCAAATATAAAAGTTTAACAAAAAATAACATAAAACAGTACATTTTTCAAAGAAGGCCCAACTAAACTATTCAAACTTATTTTGTACACTTTCTGACTTATATTATTTATATTGCCCTCTTTATTTTTTCCATGTTTTATTTAATTTATTTTTTTTAGATTTTTTAACCAAGTGTGGGCTCTTTACGATCACAGTTGTGAATCGCAATTACAAATACTGCTTGATGCTCAGTAATTGTAATTACAATTTCAATTACTTCCTGGCCCCTTGGTAAGTGTATTCACAATAGTAATTACATATAATTTAACTCATATGTCAATTCGGTTTATTTCAACATATTTCTCATAAGCAAAAATCCTAAAATTTAAAATGAATCGATATTCCAGCGAGCAATCATAAAATCGATGTGTTGAAGCAACATAAAATTAAAAATGTTGTAATTTTTATTAGTTTAGTAAATTTGTGAAATCGATGTAGTTTGACTAAAAGGCATTTGTTTGTTATAAGAAAACATGTGATTGTAAACAAAAGCGGTGCTATCTTTTATTACGGAAAGGAGAGGGAATTCCCATTGCTAGCTATGACAGCATTGTTTTGCAGTTTTAGTTTTCTCCGCAGCTCCGCAAGCTCCATGGTAAGACCATGGTAGAATTTTGACTAAGCCACTTCTCTCACACCGGGGCCCCTATTCTGCGTGCTTTCAGAACCTCTCAGCTGTCATCTGGTTGAGATTAAGTATAAACATTTACAAACATTTGCTCAAGACACATTCATCGACAGTTTTCTTTTGTTCTTTATTATAAAATTAATTTACGTGTTTGTAAAGTATTAAGTTGTTTATCCTTTTTTTTTATTAATGCATAAAATTAATCCGTTTCCGAATTCTTTCTTTTGTTTATAT
>NW_027108888.1:739268-747534 GCF_000696795.3 Halyomorpha halys | reverse complement strand
TATATATCCATTATATTTCGTTCTTTATAATACATACAATTTGTTAAATATAGACTTCAAACATATTTCTGTAATTAATCTTTCCAACCCAAAAATAATTTTCCAGCGCATAAGTCTTTCACTAAAACTCTCAGTTCAGGTAACAGGATGATTTATGATAAAATTTGCCAAAATTCTTGAAATTTTGTCAGCATACACGATCGTTGGTCCAAAAATTCGAGAATTGAAAACTGAATATTTCGGAGAGCCGTGGTGCACACTTTGGGAATCACTGCTCTAAACTATAATTCAGGTTTATGTTTGGTGAAGAAGAAAAAAGTCATGTTTGTTTAAGAGAGACAGTTGTAAAATAAAAATAATGAAAAATATATACACATGTATAAAGAATGATAAAAATCTAGAAAAAAATGAAAATATATAAGGGGAAAAGAACAATGAACAATAAAACAATTTTAGGATATAAATAACAAAATTTTATAATATAACCAATTACATTATTTTATAGAGCGACTACTTATATTAATAGGTTTTAAAAAAAAATAGTTTGTTACTTATGTTAAGTAACAGATTAACAGTGTCCTAAAAGCAATCAATAAGTTAGAGAGTCAGCATCCTGAAATAAAGGAAATCCAAAATTTAATAAACTTGTTTCAGAATATAAAATCGATAGACTTCATATGGGTCTCCTCGCATTGTGGTATGACTGGCAATGAGAGGGCTGATGCAGCTGCCAACTCAGCTCGTCATCGAGATACACCACAAGTAACTATTGCAGAGATGATCCCAAGAGAAGACTGGACACATCAGTTTTGCACTCTTGCTCAGGATTTGGAACCAAAATTGGAAAACAAGCGGTGCTAAGTTTTTGGATTTTAAAAAAGAGATCACTCGGTGGTAAACCTTCAGTAGAAATTCAAAGCGAGAAGAGGTCAGCCTCAGCAGTCCCCGCATTGGGTACTGCGAATTTTCACACGGCTACCTCTTACGTGTTCTAGAACCACCAACGTGCGTAGACTGCCAAGTAAGAACAACGGTGAAACACGTGATATTGGAGTACCTCCTCTTCACCACTCTGAGGAAAAAACTCATGATAGAAACATACCGGGATAAGATCCTTCAAGACAAAGAAAATCAAGTAGAGAAACTGATGTTTCTGACACTGGTGATTTTTTTTTTTTTAAAGCTACAAAATACTATAACAGAATATAGTGAATGTCATTTGATCTACCAATGACGCTTAGGGGTAGAGGTGGACTGAATAAATAAAAAAATAACATTGGTGTGTATGACGCAACCCAATGTAATTTTGAGAAGCACAAGATTTTAAAGTTTTGTCTCTATCTATTTTTTTTTTTTTTTTTTTTACGATAATTCCCATTCTACTAACATCCAAAGAGAAGACAGGAGGTATTTCTCCCTTCTACATCAGAACCTATTTTGAAGTAGGATGGAGCAATATTTATTAGCCCCACCACTCCCTAAGCCCACAGGTACTACACAACTTTTGAATTTAGATGTCCCAATAGTTTTAGACTCCACCAAAGAATATAACAGTAATTTCGCACTGACAACATGAATGCTCTGAAAGAAACACAAGATCTTCCAGGAACTCGTACGGACTATCCCGTCTACGGAGGCAGAGGCCAAGAGATATGCCCGATTGATTTTGGCAATGCCTTAAAAACCCTAAGACTTTGTTCTACTTTCAGAGTAGACAACCACATTTCGCAGTCAACTTTACAACGCAGAAGTTTTACAACGTACAAACACTAAACCAAGCATTTACCGTTTTTAATGTAATTTATTAATCAGATATCATTAATATGCTGTAGTAAAAGGTAACATGTCGAATTTATAATGAAATTGAGTTAATAAAATATCCATGATCTATTTATGCGCTATATGATCCTATACGATAAGATAATAAGTGAAAAAAGACAATTGAAAACAACATCATCTTTTACCATCGTTCGGAGATAAAATACACTATGTGATAAACATGAGTTTTAAATTTATTAAGTATTCAAAACCTATACCATTGGTACGAAATGTCTGAAATCATCCTTTCACACCGAGTTTAAGAAAATTAATCTAAAGAGAAATCACACTCAAAAACACTTTTACAACCAATCTACGTGGTAAATTAAGAGCTCCTAAAGACATTTTAAATGATTTAATGACTTTATTACCTTTTTTGTCAAGTGCTTAAACTATCCAAAGAATTTAGTACAAGTTGGAAATGACAAATACCACCAAGAGAGAGATGACAGTGACAGACACATTTATCATCATTATTTCAAGCCTATTATTATATGTTTTTTGCATTAAACATTCTTATGATTGTTACAATGTTGTTATTATTGATGTTATGATAAATTAAAACAAGTAACACTATGCCCGAAAGTAATGTGTAGCATACTTATAAAATGGATGTGTACAAGACTACATTCACAAGTTTCCATATCATAATAAATTTCTAAAAATTATAAAGGTGTTATATCGTAAGAAGCAGGGAGTGGCGTGATTCAGTGGTAAGGACCTGGTTTCAAATCCAGCTGTGACAGATAATTATAATTATTTATTCAGTTACCGGAGCCGTGGGTCGATCCTGAGTGTTCAGGAGACCTCCAGAGTTCACCACGCCTCATATAGTGGGTATCATAAATTGGATAAAAATGTAATGGTCGAGCATGATTTTGACCACCTCCTTGCACAACCGCTTGGTCTAGTAACGGAACTTCCTTACAAAGTACTTCATGATGGTAAATCAGATTTTAAGACAAGTTCATTCAACAGGCACTTTTTTGATCCGATGTGCCATGAAAAATGTCTAAAACATTTGTTTAGTTTTTGACGTTTTTAATGCAAAAATGGCTTGAAAAATTGAAATACAAATCTAATGTACAAAACAGTTTTAGAACTCAAATTTCCTTATGTCAACAAAATAACCTCAACCGGTCGAGAAGACAAAGTTGAGATGATGATGATAGCCCAATAAAAAACGTCTTAATTTTCACATTTTTTAAAATAGTTTTTGGTAATTTATGCCTTGAAACTGCTAGGAATTCGTCATAAAATCTGATTTACTATAAGATTCCGCTACCAAAATTGTAAATACCAGAGTCGCGGGAGCTGTAAAAAAATTGGAAGGTAAGAAATCTTAATCAATAATCTATAAAGATAGACTACATACCACTGTTATGACCAGTGCAAATACGGAGATTCAACATTTATACAGGAATACATATTATCAAATGGTCAAGCTAAACTAATATTATAATACATCATAATAATTATGATCTTATAGAAGATACAGAAAAAATTTACCAACTATAATTTTGTAAAATAATATATTTTATCTTCTCTTACAGATAGATTTTTATCTGAAGAAGATGGTCAGGGGGGAAGGAGGTGGAGGAGGGGGAGTACGGTCAGGAAGCAAGAACAATAAATAACAACCATACACATACATGCCACAACACCTGAAGCCCTGATGAAAACCTGAAAGCCAGGTCGAAACGTCGGCACAAATAAATAAAGTTTTGTTTATTTGCTGACCGCACCCTCCGAACAACATTCAAACATTTTAGTAACTAGTGTATTACAAAAAAAATGTAGAAAAAAGGGAGGGGAAAGTTATGAACTAAAATACTTTGCACGAGATGGGAATAACAAATATAAGTTTTACCTCTGTTACAAATACAACAGTTTAACAAAAGATAACCAAGCAGTAATGCAATTGGGAAAGATCGGGTGGTCTCGGTTTTTCCCGTACTAGACGGATTTCTTCTTTAGTTTTTCAGATAATTCATGGATATTATCTATTTTATTTGTTTTTATTATTGCTAACAATGAGAAATGGTAATTTTTTTTTCTAATTAACAAAATTGAACGTACTTTACAGAGAGATTTTTTTTTTTAATTCGGTAAAATAGCCCTGTTATTCTATTTTAATTAGGATAAAACCAATATGGTACTAAATCCCACTTATTTTGATATAAAGTGAAATCCCATTTGATTTCCTATTAATCAAAATTGTTCTCCAACAATTTTCGTTTTAGAGGAAATTGAAATAATCGATTCTATAAAGGTACCACTTCGGCTGGTCAGTTTTTCGAAAATGTTGCATACCTAAATATGTAATTTCAGTTTCGTTGGTTAGAGGTTAGAGGTTGGTAAGAGGTTGGAGGTTAGGCCAAATACTGAGTTTTCTCCCTACCACGACCTTTTTAGGAGACGCATTAAATATTTTGCCCCGCGCCACTATAAAAAGAGCGGTAATGTGCCTTGGACCAGAGCCCAGTAGAGCTTGCAGTCCACATTTCACTCTATTCAAATCTCGGCCAACCTTCTAGTTCCTGTACGCATTTGATGAGGCATATAAATATTATATATTACCATCAGACTCGGCAATGTTTCGCAATTGCTAGATTTGGGAATGTATATAGATTGATCGAAAATGATTTAGGGTTTTTGATGTCAATTAGTATGTTTCGTTCAAATTAAATATATACTGTTATTTTTATTCAAACATTGGACTAGTGATTGGATTAATTGCTAATTATGTAGATTTAGTTTATATCTGTAAATAATAATTTACAATAAAATACATGGTAATAATATATAATAAAAATGGGTAAATATAATATCTGTTATCTTAACTAACTGGTTTTCATTTAACGGCAATACAAAAGCTTGTTCGTATTTCATTACTAATAGAGATTCCATAAGAATCTATTTGGGCAATTAACTATCATTCAAATGATTATTTATGTTCGGTGGTTTACAACTTTCAAGTTTTATTTATTTTTATTACTATCATTGGAATTTACAACTGTACATAATTGTAAATTCAGTAAATTTGGCTTATGTTCTTGTGAACTGATACAGGCGAGTAGAGAAACTACCTATTGGTAGCAATAAAGTTTTTACATTTCCAGGTCTCGTGGCCATCTACTTTTTAGGGGCTCGGAGGATTGTCAGTAATGGAAGAGGAAGCAAGGTTGGAAACTAGTGGGTTTGGTTAGGGAGTTTATAATGGAAGGAATGATACCCTCAACCCTGTGGATCCTGGAGCCCTCCTATGGTCCAACCAGCCTCATAAATTGGGCACCTTTAATTGGGTAAAAATGTGGCGGTCGAGCGAGATTCTGACCAAATCACCTCCTTGCACAACCGTTGGTCTAGTAACAGTACTTCCTTATAAAATACTGAACCCCTGACCCTTCATGGGTTGTAGTGGTACAGATTTCAATTAAATTTTTTAATATTTATTTCCTTCCTTTTTTAGTAAAAAAAAAAATTGGAGCCAATAACAACTTTCTGGATAACATTTCTGAACCCGAAAAGCGTTTTGACTCATCTCTGTCCGAGTTATAAAACCTCTTATTGCTTTGAATTATTTTTATTAAAGTTCCTGTAATAATTTGAGAATCAAAATTGAGATTCGTCACTTCTCTGTAATATATTCCTTCTTTTTGATAGCTCATTATTCAAAATTCATCGCTCCTGAAAGCCTGAATAAGGATCGAAATCTCAATCAAATCTTTATATGATATACCAACGGATCTCCATTCCATTTTGCAGGATAAGAAACAAACCGTAGGTAAACGTTTTGAGTTTCATCATTCCAAGCTCTACCATAAAATGTAATGAAATTTTATCACAAGTCCTCACGTTGCAATAGTTTCACAATTCAATATAATTGTGGCCATAAATCCTGACCCTTTCCCCCCTGCAGTGGTACAGCCCAAAAGTCTTAAAGTACATGTATAGCCTTTGTTATTTCCAAAATTAAGGAAATAATGACCCATACGGTGCCTTAAAATAATTAACTTAAAAAAAAGGATCGAATATATGTGTACGATACAATTATTCTTAAATTTATATGTATCAAAGTAAACAAGAGTATTTATAAGACTGAATAATGACAAAAAAAAATATTATCAAATATTGCTAGGTCATTGACCGCAGAAATTTCCTTAGTGTTATTTAAGAATAAGGAACATTACATTGGCATAAAGGAGGAACATTATCTTATTTGTACTTCCATCGACAACACATTTTCCGCGAACATGCTGTCGCATTTGTGTTAGAGAGTGTATAAGGAAACAGGGAGGAGAGCGGAGTTTCTACCATGAGTATGCAAATGAGCTTCCCTCCTGTACCAATATCATCTGAATATTTTCTCCATATCATAGGGTCTACATAATGCTGTATCTGCCTTCTCTTATCAATAAATTATAAATGTGTTGTAGTATGATAATGGAGCGGGTGTGTACTCTGCGGGAACTCACCATGGGCTGCGCTAAATTTTAACGATGTTATGGAAGCCAAGTTATTCCCCTTTAAAAAATAATATTCCAGCGGGAACCATCCAAGCGAGGCCGTAACATAAAATTCAAGATTTTGCATAAAAAATATACACGACGGTAAAAAAATATTTATAAAAAATTATATATGACTTACAGGTTATAGTGAACGTCGGCCATGTTGGGTCGAAAGCTGAGTGCTATCCTGAAGGCAGTTTCCGCCTCCTTGGTCCTTCCTTGGGAACTCAGTACAGAGCCCAAGTTGCCGTAGGCTGAAAAAAAAGATTAAACAAATATATAAATAAAATATTTACTCAATAAAAATAGGCAATGTTAAATATTTTTATTGAGACATATTTTGTATTATATTATTATTAAAAACCTAAACATTTTTTTTTCCTAAATTTTTAAAAGTTTTTTCTTATAATAATAAGTGTTATCCTTTACAAGTAAATATTTTGTTTTTTAATTCTTAAGTTTTAAGCCACTAAAACGAGTATTTCTAATTTTTAAAAAAATATATCTTTATCTCCGTTATAGGTTAGAGACATACAGAGGGGCTTGGTCTAATAAGTAATATAACGAACCAAATTCCATTAAAAGATAAGACAAACAAATAATAAAGTAATTAAAAAGAATATAAAAATGAAAATTGAAAAATCTTATTGTACAAACAAATCTACAACTAAAAAAAAAATTATTCAATAATTAATGATTTATATCCAGGGGTGGCGGTATGGGCTGAGGCTCTTGCTATAAGTACTATAGTTAAGTATCGTACAGTGCAGTCAGTAGTTGGATGGGTGACCATAAATGACAGAATACTAAACGTTTCTCCTTCCCTACACATTATCATTCTAGCTGCGATAGCTCGAAAAATCATTATACCAATGTAATAAAAAAATTAAAGAGGCATCTCAAAACAATTATCTGGTTCTCAAGATGGGAAATACTCCGAAACGTAAATAAAACAATAAAAGACAATTTCAATAAAATAATAATGACACAGAACCTAAAAAAAATTACTCACAATTAAGGAAATATAAATTCTTGTAAAATATAATAAAATAATATTAAAAAGATTGGGAACAGATTCTATAAAAAGAAATCAGTTCATACTTAAATGTATACAGTAAAAAGTCAATACAATCTTTTCTCCTAAAACTACCACAACTAGGTAAGTCCATAATTTTCATAGGGGCTTTAAACCACATTAGCATTGTTGGTAACGAGCTCGCAGAAAAAGCTGCCAGAGAGAAACTCACGCTCCCTGGCAAGGCACCATCATTCTTAACCTATTAGAACTCAGTAGACCCCTTAAATTACAAATATTGGAAAGATAGCAGACTAAGTGGTATGAAAGTTTTCCGAGCAAATCAGGAATCAAAGGGAATCAAAGGAATCAAAAGAGCAGGCAGGATGTCGACCAAAGTATATCCTACCGCAACAGCTGCAGGGAGGATGTTGCTCTAACCCGCTTGAGAATAGGTCATACTCTCCTCACGCACTCTCACCTGATAAGAAAACTGCCACCTCCAACGTGCCAATATTGTCATTCCATTCTCACAATTAAACATATTTTTAAAGAATGTACTCACTATTTGCCAACAATAAACAGGATAGGATTGACCCCAAATTTATCAGAAGCTCTCACAGACGAGGAAGCTAAGTTACTTAGTGATTAAAGTTTTAAAAGCACATCCCCTTCTTCCTAATTTATAACTCATCTTTGATTGTATTTTCGTATTATTTTTTTATCTCTACTTGATAATTATTTCTTTATTTTTTATTATAATTTTTTACATTTGTATTAATCACGTGCATGTGGTTTTTAAGAAACGTGTGTGTATGTGTGTGTCTGTGTGTGATTGTATATTTGTAACTTAATAATAACTTATCAGAGGCGTTGATAATCAAAAGGTTTTTAAGCCATTGCAATAAACATACATAAAAAA
>NW_027108888.1:737542-738301 GCF_000696795.3 Halyomorpha halys | reverse complement strand
TAAATCTCTAAAAATAAAGTGAAACGGCGAAAAGCTCCCGATACGGGAGCAACTACCTCTGGGAAATGAGGAAAAGTGAGATCCCTATGAGGTGACTTCAAAATATAAAGCTATATTTCATAAACAGTATCCCACGCTAAAAATAAAATAGAAATTCTTTAAATGTGCTATCTTTAAAAAAAAAAAAATAAATTGAGGTGAAAATGCCAACTAAAAGAGGTTCACCTAACTAAATAATGACATTAAAATTAATACGGCATTCTAATTCCAATTAAACTAAAAGATCCAGCCTGAATTCGAGATTTTTACGATATCAGATTCGAGGAAATAGAACTCACCCTTAATCTGGAATTTCGGTAACTCTCCTCGAATCGGTCATTACGTTGGTTAGGTACCTCGGGATGGAAGGAGGTCGCCTTGGGAGGTTCGGATATTTTTGAGCCGGTGAACAAATTGAACCCTCCTCGTTCTGGGAAGAGGGGCCTATCGAGTTTTGGGCCCACTTCGTTAATGAGCGGGCCTTTTTCCCTCTTTAAAGTTAAACTTTTTTTTAATTTTTGCTCCCTCTCTTTTCCATTCTAACCGTTTCTCAGGGGAAAGTTGTTTCATTACGATTTTAATGTTTTATAGCTGTACCAGTATCAATTAGAAAAGATAAAACTATTTATTTTAGTATTAAATGGAGAAAAAAATATAGTTTAATATAAAAATGTATATTTATATCGTTAATGTAAAATAATATTAAAATTTTTTAGATAA
>NW_027108888.1:728235-736488 GCF_000696795.3 Halyomorpha halys | reverse complement strand
TTTAAAAACAATATTTGATCCTTTTTCTCAATTTTCGACCACTTAGGTCATTTTCAAGGATACCTTTACTTTGTTGTAATTTTTTCTTTTAAAATCCTTAAAAATTCTAGGTTCTGTTTAAAGTTTGCAAATGTAAATGATAGAAAGAAAAGTGGTTAGTACAAATTATAAATTTGGGAAAGAATTATACAGAAGAAATTATATGAGACAAAGGCAATTAGCCAGCATTTTTAAGAATTTTAAAAGAAAAAATTAACAAAGTAAAGGTATCCTTGAAAATGACCTAAGTGGTCGAAACGTTGGAAGGTTTTTAAAAGAATAAAGTTGAGAAAAAGGATCAAATATTGTTTTTAAATAAAAAAAAATTAAATTTGATTAGCAAAAGTCCCATTCTATACATATAAAGTGCGACCTGGTTAAGTAGGACCTAGATATGTGAGAAACATCAATTACTGATAATTACAATGAGGTACCGACACTTTTGCTTTGAAATAAATAAATCAAATTAAACAAATGTAAGGACAATTAAATAAGGTATAAATGGCATTGATGACCAATATAGTTTTGCGCCACTAAACAAAAACAAACAAACTCTGTTACTGAGAATCTTCGAACCTTTGTTATTTCCAATCTGTAACTCATAATCTTTAAATAGTATTTATTCAGCAATATTATATTGTGAAAAAACTTTCTGCAACCGGACACAAATATTCGGCCACTATCTTAGAGTTAAGTAGCAAAGAAATAATAAGGAGTTAATAATAATCCTACTAGTTAACTAAATTGAAAAATGGATTAGAGGCACTAACAAATATCTAACACATTTAAATGTGCAACTTATTGTGCCAAAAATACCAGAGGTAGTACTGTATAAATCTCTAAAAATAAAGTGAAACGGCGAAAAGCTCCCGATACGGGAGCAACTACCTCTGGGAAATGAGGAAAAGTGAGATCCCTATGAGGTGAGTTCAAAATATAAAGCTATATTTCATAAACAGCATCCTACGCAAAGTTCAAAATTTTTCCTCCTCTTTCATTAATAATTAATTGTTTGACTAATATAGTCCTGAATTATTATTTTTTTTATTTCGGCCAAGACTCCCGTGGAGTCCTATACTACAAATGAACTATTACTTCATCCTCACAATAACATCTATTTGGTATATCACTGTAACATAATTTGCATTGCATTAGTAGCTGAATTTCAGGGACACAACAATGAATTCCCTCTCCCGCGCCTACCAGAAATCTAATTTGTCGTAGGTTCTGATAGCAACCTTGATAGTACAAGAGCCGGAGTGAAAAAAAGGCAGTTATTTTTTATTACTGTAATAAAAACTATCTATAATTATCATTCAAAATTGATGAGTCTCCTAAGTATAGGTAGCGGGAATTCAAAATGGCGCCTGTTTCTTACCAAATAATATTTTTTTCATCTGGAGCTCAATATTATTAAAATTATCAACAACACTCAAAAACCTGATAGAACATAATTTTCAAAAGAAGAGTAAATTTGCTAAAATATGAGCTCCAGTAGAGCTATTCATCTTCAATAGTTCTCAAGATTTTGCTCTCTTTTTAAAAAGCAACATTTCTTAAAAAATGCACTGAAAAAGCAGTATTTAGTGAATTCATTTGGGGATATCTACATTTCAAAAACCATTTGACGTAAAATGTCTATTAACACTCAAATTAAAGCTAATTTAATGCACTATAAAGCAGTCTATTACGTTTATCTTGCTTGGAGTAGTAGTGTTCATGATATTCGACAAAATGTTGATTTCTAGTTGTTTGGCCAGATTTTTTAGATTTATGAAAAACGATATCTCAGGAGCTACGAGACATGTCCACAAGATGTCTGCCACCTTTTAAATTACAGCTAGGTTTAAGAGGTATAATGTAGTTTATGACTCTTTTCGCAGGAGTAGTACTTTTCTGATATTTGCTAATATAAATTGATTTATAGTTGGTTGGACAAAATTTCATGTGCATAATACAAATTCATATACGAATATGATAGAAACGTCTACTCCAACGAAGATTCGTGTCATGAATTACTTTATAGTTGGTTAAATTACCATTATTTTTAGTACTTTACGTCTAATACTTCCCAAGATATTGTTTTTCATAAATTTTAAAAATTCTCAACAACTAAAAATCAACATTTTGTGAACTATTTTGTCAAATATCATAAAAACTACCACTTCTACGAAGATAACTGTTATAATCTACTTTATAGTACATTAAAGTAGCTTCAGTTTGAGTGCTAGCATACATTGTCTTATAGTCTCTGAGATATATTGTTTTATAATTAAAATTTTTGTCCGAACAGCTAGAAATCAATATCTGGTCGAATGTCATAAAAACGATGATAAACTATTTTATAGTACATTAAAGTAGCTTTAATTTGAGTATTGACATTTTTACATCGAATAGTTTTAGAGATTTAGATTTCTCAAAATAAATTCACTAACTACTGATCTTTCAGTGCATTTCTTAAGAAATGTTTTTCATACATACAAAAATTCTGTCCGAACCACTATAAATCAACAATTTGTCAAATATTATTAAAACTACTACTCCTCAATAAAATAAATAACTCAATTAAATAATATTCTATTAGTTTTTCAAGTGTAGTTGATAAAGTTGAAGATATGGAGCTCCGAATGAAAAAATAAATTTTAACGTTTTTTAATCGGCGCCATTTTGTAACCCCGTACCTATACTTGGCAAACTCATCAATTTTGAATAATACTTATACATAGATTTTATTAAAGTAATTCAATATTGGGATGAAATGACTGCCTTTTTTCTTCTTTTGAGCTTTTTTCTTCTCTGGAGGTGACATGATACTTTTTTCAACCATATCATTAAAACTATCATAAGGATTTTTAAACAAAGCATAATTATTTTTAATGACTCTACTCATTTAGCCATTATAAAATTTCTTTTAAAATATTTCAGCATTAAATTAAATACCAGAGGGGCTCAAATTGTAGGTCAGAGTTGGTATGTAAGGGTTTAATGATAAATACATATTTGATATTCCCAAGAGAGCTTTATGAGGTTCGCATAAACCTGCCAAAGTTTGTGGAAGTTTGTGAAATACCTGCGTATGCAGAGCACCAAGCACAGCTTGAGGCTCAACAACATCAATAAATTATTTTTCCTGTTTTATGGAATCCGTTGAAGCAATTTATAGCACTAATTTTTTCCATATAAATTCTGCAGCAGGGAATGGGGAAAACAGCGTGTTATATATCTTAGAAAAAGTTCTTGGATCCATTTCTTTCGGTTCTTTGGTTCTTATATCCATCACTTATCGTAAAAAATTAACCGGTCATGAACAGGATTTAAGTAATTTTTAAAAATATTATGAATTGAAATCGTGTTCAGTTGAATTTATTTGAAGACACATATATTAATTTTAGTTAAATTGTCTGCTGGAAAAAAATAGAGAACATTTTCTTATCCTTGTGCCAGAATATTATATTAACTTCGTCAAAACCCTTACGACAATATACGATCAAGGATTGTTTGCAAACGTCAGTCAATATATACAGCTATATTTAGGATGATAATATTATCAAATTCTATCTATTAGTTACAATTAATTATCCATATCGTTACAAACTAAATACAATATATTCTCAATACTAAATTGAATCAATTAGTTATTCGACGCAACTATTAAACTAATAATTTATTTGCATTATGCCCTGATTATCCTCCGAGGCGTCTGTAAAGAAGATGGACACGGGACCTTCTAATTTAAATTAATGCTTGAAGTACCACCAATGGGTGGTTCCTTCCCAAGATTTTCAAGTGTATAAGAAACATAAAACATATTTACTTATTGTATTTATTATTTGTACAGTTGTAAATCACATTAAATAAAAAAAAAATGCATTATGTATGTAAAACAACATTAGTAAGACAATTTTTTTTTTTTACATTAAGGTAATCAGAAAAAAACAATATTTTCAAAATGACTGTGGACTCAGTATGGCACTACAACATCAAGCACTCAACTTAGGAACAGTCACTCCACTAAAACCAACTGTCATCTATAACCATTCTTTCATGGTTCTTCAACATAATTAAATCAAGATTAATGATAAATTCACTTCCTAGGCACATGTATACATTAAATTCGAAATTGTTAGTTTCACACACACAGATCACTTTGCCAGACTTGGTTATTTGGTCCTACGGAACCTTTAAACGTGTATTTCCGTCGAAAACACACAATCAAAATTTTGTGTGTACCCAATACAAATAACTGTGCATTTTTCATATAAGTAAGTGTAAGTTGAAAAAAAAATTCCAATAGTCCACTGGCAAAAGCCGTAAAATACCATCACCTTCATTGAAGTAATCTTAAAATGCAACAAAACGCAATCCAAGGAATCCAAAAATTAAACAGTTATACATATATCATTACCTATGCTACATGTAGTGTAATTAAACCTATTTTGTTTTTAGGAGAGTACAAAAAAATATATATATATTTATTAATAATGTTAGAGCAGTCCGATTGTAAATTCTGATAAAAAGGAAAGAAGAAAAGTAATCATCTATACTAATATTAAAGATGTGGCTTAAACTTTTTTAATTTTTTTTTTTATCTAAATACAAAACAATGTTTTACAATGTGCGAAAACTATTTTTTATTTTGCAAGTCGATTCTTTGTCAAAAATTGTTATGTGAATTACAAGCAATTCATGTTGCAATTGGAATATCATAGAGCTAAAAAAATTATAATTTCTATTGAGTAGGATGTAAAAAAAAAAATTAATAAAACCACATCTAATTATGCTGAAAATGTTTAAAAAAATTAACACCGAAACATACAGCTTGACGTTTTTAAAAAAATCACCAACAATTTTTTTTTTTATAGTGAAGTTTTATCCAATCACCGGAAAACGAATGACAACTGTCAGGTACTGTTAACCGAATGATTAAAAATTCGCAGTAAAAAAAAAAATTCCAGTTACACAGAATATAACTACTACTCAAAGTTCCGATAATGTGGATGATAAAGTTGAAATGTTCCCTGATAAGACCCGACTGATAAGCACCGCTTTGGTCTGAATGGAAGACATGGCTCTTTGTGAAGACGTGAGCATTGAGTCAATATAGACCCTTCACTAAACTTCACTAAACTAACACCCTTCAAGTCTGTCGCACATGAATTTCAAATGTTATCTCTAAGAAAATGTCTATTGCTTATTGTCAACAACGAAGCACAATTTTTTTTAAATGATTAATTTTGTTTTTAATTGTTAATAAAAAACATGATAGTTTAAAATAAATACAATTTCGAGATGAAAAAAAAAAAACATGAGAAAATATGCTAAAACAAATAAGTTAACTTGTCCATTCATTGATCACATTTTTATTTGCATTTATCTATGTATGGAATATATAGAAGTAGTGTGATTGTGTGAAATGTCGAATCCCAAGAAATATAAGTTTTGAGATGCCCCGTGGAATAGATTTTTCACATTGTTTCGATTTTTTCAAAAATAGCCCCAACAATTTTAAGAAAATCAAAAAAATGCTCCATAAATAAACTGTCATTATTATTATAAATAAGATATCTTTGAGAATGGCCGAAACGTAATGAGCAAATAAACATAATGAGACTATATGGATATTTTTTATTATAATTAATAAACAAACCAGTCTCAAACAAGATAATAAATTTATAAGTAAACTAATGAATAATATTATTTAGCATGAAAATCATGGATATAGTAGTGTAAAAACGAAATCCCATAAAGTTTTAAAAATATTTTAATTACTTACATAGGTCAAAAAGTTATGAGACTGGTATTAAAATTTTCAGTACCCCAAAGATGATCCAAGGATCGCGTAGATAATTTTGAAATTTAAATCCATGCCATAGCCCTTGAAGAATTGAATTATAACAATTCGCATTAAATTGCCTTTTTACCCTTCTTAGTACACCTACGGATTGTCCTACAGCATTCTTTAATAATTGTCTACATAACCCTATCGAACAGATCCGCTACCTAGGACTAAATAGTACGACTAGCTTGGAATCCTCATACAACAATGAAAAGACAGGAAAATGAACTATAACTCCGACTTTTACAACACTTACTAGACAAGCGGTCCCAGCTTCCAATCAATTATAAAAGACTGATTTAATGGCTAATTTGGACTCACGGAGTTCAGTTTTAGAGTTTAATTAAACCATTCGATTCTTGAGTTTAATCATTACAATCCGAAATCTTTCGCAAACTCCTTAATGCTCCTCACATTATCAAATATAAAATCAACCATAAAAATCATAATATTCCGTATGTGGCTGATATAACTCGAACCAAATATGAATCCTTCCATAACAAACTCTCTAACCACCCAAATTAACAACGTTTCTAATATTTCTTCCTCCCGTATTTCTGACAATTCTCCAAAGCCTGGAAAGAAGATGGCTCCGAGACCTCTTGATGACATTTTACTCTAAGTTTAATTTTTTTTTATGTTTTAACGCTTGTCAGTCGCTAGAGCTTTTTATACATAATTTTCAATAGATTGGTTCCGTTAAATGTGGAAAAATATTCAGTATTGTAAGAATAACATTTTTGTTAGAAATTATTTATTTTACACATATATGAGATTCAAATAATTATTTATTTAGAAAAGGCGGTGATACATAACTGGAGATGTGAATTGCTCTGTTATGTTCACTTAGCAAATAAGCAGTGCTGCCGATTCTTCCTCACAAAATAAAATATGTCATGGGCCCCAAAGGTTATTATGTTCTGAAAAGTAAAATGTACGGAAAAATAATAATTAATAATATAATAACATTAGTAATAATGTAATAACAATCTATAATAATAATATTAGTAATAGAAAAGTGTCTAAGAATTAATTAAGAAAAAAAAATGAAGGCATTACTAGCGCTCTACATATAATGTAAAGTCATCTTACCGGAATCCCCGATCCCCGCCAATTACCCACTTAGGTGAAAATACCCAAAAATCAGGTAAAGATCGGTCTGTGGATGCATCGGCAGCACTGCCAATGTGCTTGCATTCCACAGAGTGAGGAGGTCACCTCCCATACAATCTACAATATCAGCAACAAAGTACTGCTTTCACATGAGATGTGGTATACCACCGACAAGTGTTAACTTATATATTTGTAAATATGATGTGAATTACCTTGTAATAAAGAAATGTTATTGGAGTACAACCAATGCATAGTTTCTACACAAATCTTTCATGTCATTATTGCTTTTTTAGCGTAAAAGATAACCTCCTTTTTAGTTATTTCTGATATGCAGGGAAAAGGTGTCAACCTATTAAAACCATAGTAGAGGGTTGGTTTTATTTTTCAAAAGTTTACCCCCTAGGCCGGATTCGAACCGGTTCAGCCACCTGAAGTACGGACGGCCCATATCATGTCATAATAGCTGATCACATTTACTAGTTACATTTTTTAGCCTAAGACAGTAATAAATTCTAAGGCATAAAGAAAAAAAAATTAATTTAAACTTGCCTCGTAATGTCAGGTCAAATTGGAATTCCGTGACTGTTCAGTTTTGAACAATTACGCCCCCGAAGAAGTTGAGGTAGGGAGTATAAGAAGTTCAAGTATTAAAACTAAAGCGATCCCTTTTATAGCGACTAGAAGTTTGCGGTAATTGGGCGGACTACTAAAGACGGTTCTTGAGGGAGTGGCCAAACTGGCGGCTGATCGGAAGGCGACTCCACGGCCGAGTTAAGGAATTAATGAGGTGTCTTGGTCCCGTAACTTTTGGCCCGGCACCTGACTCTAACCTTTCCTACCCTCACCTCCAGTCTTAAATTATGTCGCCTTCGACCCTTCAATGACGGAGGATTTCATTTTTATGTTTAAACTATAACTTTTTAAATACATAAATTATAACTGTTTTATTTAATATGCAGTTGGAATGCAGTAAAAAATTATTTTATATTTCTTCGAAGTTAAGTAAATAACTCATCGTTCGTTCAGCGATTCGCAGACCAAAGATGTCTCAACACGTACCGAATACGGCTTTTTTCCTTTTCTTTTATATTCGTACACTCAGAACTACTGGCTACCTCATTTAGCCGGCGATACTACCTCTCATATTATATAGAATATGCCCGAGATGCGATCCATCTTTTGTCTAATATCTGCCCCTATCTATCCAAAGGGAATGTCCCTTATAATAGAAAGACATATTACTCATTGCAGATTTCTAAATTCAT
>NW_027108888.1:721562-726510 GCF_000696795.3 Halyomorpha halys | reverse complement strand
AAATGCCACATGGATTTAACTTCCCCGTTACCAAACTCCGTAGTAACTCAAATTTCCCAGATCGAAGTTAAATGTTATTCTCAGATCCAAAACTAGAAGCCGAATAACTTATGGCAATATTTAAAAATATTTTTTTGATATTCGTCAAGTTTCCAGATTACTAAGTTTATTTTTATTTATCCAACATCAATTAATTCCATCCCTAAATCAATGTTTGTTGGTTACATATATAAATATATGAGAAACCTGTCATTGTAAATAGTAGTCTAAAGTATATAATGAGGGTTTTGCCCACATATTGGTCTCAGCGAACCATAAATGAGATAAAAAAAATACCTCTCTCACCAATTTATAAGCAGCTTCATACCCTGTGTACCTATAGTAGCCAATACGGAACAATGTAGATGAACATATCTTTTTTTTTTTAATGACCCACTTAATGACACGTGTGGCCAACCTATTCTAAGCATGGTGGAGGGTCAAGTTTTCATTTCGTGGGACCATCACAAAAATTAAAAATTCGACCTTCAGGCCGGATTCAAATCGGTGCCGCCGCAGTACTCAGTTTGCAAAGATCTGAGCCTCAAATACCTCAGCCACGGACGGCCCGGATAGACATATCTACCATGTTCCCTTACTTAGTTGCAATATAGTGGAGACTGGATTGGTTCAGTTTTTAAACCGCTTTGGCGATGTTGACTTCCGCCCCAGTAGTGACCAACGTCAACGGTACGTCGTTTAATAAAAGATAAATAATTCCACACCTTTTGCCAGAGGGCCTCATATGAAGAGCTAGGATCTGGGCCCGCCTTATTAAGTGATGGATACAATAGATAAGTAGATACGTTCGTAAAGCCACTCCCGCTCCCATCCCTGATCAATCTTGCAAATCTTCGAGCAGTGCAATTTTAATGATGATAATTATGAGAGATAGTTGACCGTGGATGACGAACGAGGAGAAGATGGCTGGGGTGCGGTCAAAGATGAACACAAATAAGTTGGATTAACCTATTTTATTGTGCCAACGTTTCGGCTAGAGTTTCTAGCCTTTTTCAGGGCTGTTAGCTGTAAAATCAAACGCATAATGGATACTGCGCTAATGAAGGCCCACGCTAATGTAGGCCGTCATGATATGATATGGTAGATGATAGGTAACTACTGTTATAGATCTAGGCTATTGGCCAATACCCGCAAAATATAGAAATTAATATTTTAAAAAATGTAATAGATAAGAAATAAGGAATAGGAATAGATAAGAAATAAGTAGTTAGATGGTTTCTGAATCAATAAAAATAGACACGAAATATCACCCATTTAAATAAAAAAAATGTATTAGGAGTCTTAAATTAAAATAAAAAATTTAAATGATAAAAGAGATGATCATAAATCTGCAAGAGTATGTTGTATTTAAAAAATAAATTATCATTGATTGGATAATATTGAATAACTAAGATATTCAATTTATTACAAATATACATATAGTAATATAATTAAAATTATGGGAAAAAAGGACGAATGTACTAACACGAGGTAATTTAAATATAAATATTTTGCGTGTTTATTATATTTATCATTATTATTAGTTTTTGGCTTTCTCTCAATTTTCAACTGAAACTGTAATCAAAATTTTACATTAAAATACTTTAAATGAAATAATATTGTGATTAGTAAGAAAAACATTATAATATATAAATGGTAATTTAAATTTTAGCGATATGTTTTGAAAACAAAAAAAAAGAGATTGTAAGGTTAATAAAAAATAATTTTGATGATTTTATGTTTGATTGTAGATATTGATTTGAAAATGGACGTGAGTTCGTCATCATAGTGATAAACGAAGGATTGTAGAAGTTTTAAGGGTGATTTAATTACCCAGAAATTCTTATATATAAAATTATAACCCTTAACCCTTAGAAAAACTGATTAATGTTAAGATAAAAGCTTTTTTAGTACCATAATCGTCCTTCTTTATTCTCAAATCCAAGAAAATTATACTATAATTGAAGCAATTCAAAACCGACGGAGAAAAACGAAAAATACTTCATATGCTATAATTTTCCAAGAATTTTTCCTCTCCCAAATCCTGGGTCTCCTATTACGTCCTGGCCCAGAAGGCATTTTTTATGGCTCTGAGTTTCAGCGGAAAATTGTATTCCTTTGTCATCCGTCAAATGTCTTTGTCGAATCTTAAAAAAAGTAATGGAAAAGGAGTGAGAATTTGGCCTTCATTCGGTAATAGAAGAGAACGGGAGCTCTAGGCATTTATAAAAAAACATGTTTTACACCATTAATAGGTCATCTATTCGAAAAGATGTAATAATAACATATAAAGAAGAAACGATAGTAAATTTAAAAGGGTAAGACAAAGGACACCGCCAAAAAATTCAAACGTTGACAAAGGAATGATAATTGGATTGCGTGACTAAAATGAAATAAGCTTTGGAAAAGAAACGTATAGTATAAGAGGATTTTCTTTTCCTTGTCTTAAAAGGTCTGAAAACTAGTACAAATATTATGTTGCAAAATCTAGTCTAAATGAACTCGATTTCCTTACACTTTCTGTTACATGTAAAAAACACAAATTTGTTACTTCTGTTTTATTTAAAGTTATTCTTTTACTCTTACATTAACTCCACCTTCTTTTAATCTTTTTATTTTAGCCCTGGTGAAGACCTACAGTATGGGTCGAAACGTAGGCATTAAATAAACTTTTTTTAAATTATTTTTCTTCTTGATCTCAGCCCTGCCTATCTCCTTCAAATTAAAACGTTTTAATGTGTTTTATTAATAGCTCATTACAATAAATTGATACGATTAAAACTATTTCTGGTGTTGTTATGAATATAATATATATTAGTTTTGGTGTGTTCGCAGAAATAACAAACAGTTGTGCTATTAAAATACGCATTATAAATGTTCAGATCATGTATTTTTAATTAATCGTATACTAATTATTATTAACAATTTAAATTAATCAGATTTAGGGTTAATCACAATTATTAATAATCGAGAATATCTTGTGCTTTCGTATAAATGGTTATTGTTGACTTAATTGAATTGGTAACCTCTGACATAACTTGGGAAATGCCACATGGATTTAACTTCCCCGTTACCAAACTCCGTAGTAACCCAAATTTCCCAGATCGAAGTTAAATGTTATTCTCAGATCCAAAACTAAAAGCCGAATAACTTATGACAATATTTAAAAATATTTTTTTGATAGTCGTCAAGTTTCCAGATTACTAAGTTTATAAGTTTATTTTTATTTATCCAACATCAATTACGCCCATTTTAAAATTAATTCCGTCCCTAAATCGATATTTGTTGGTTTCTAATTTTAATACTTAAACTGTTTTATTGATAATTTTAACGATATATCTAACGTCAAGGAAATAAATGTTACCACTCACAATTGCGCTTATTCATAAAAACTGTTATTGTTTATAACCATGTTATGTATACTCTACAATTATATTATTCCACATATTAAATTATAATAGAATTGTGTACACTATATTATAACATAAAGCATAATGCCATAAAGAAGTAATAACATTTTTAAAAAAGTATTCATCCTTATAAACGCAAACTTTATATAAATAAAGGTATTCAGGCAAGGATTTCTGATTTTTTTTTCAGTTAACAATGTATGAATTTCATTTATTTTTTTTTTAATGAGTTGTATATATCAAGAATATAACATTTATTTATACCTTTTAGAAAACAGCTTTTGTTTTTGTATGCTCCAATCAAAATATTTTTCGAGCATGGAGTGTATTTTTCAAGTGATAACGGCCAAATTCTTATTAGGGAATGCTATAATTTAAATTTAATTGAGTTTATACACCTATTTTTATATTTTTACTTATTCGAATACCTTTTTTATAAAACTAATACAAAATTTACAAAGCCTAAATAAAAATTATAGGGTAGTTTAAATTCTTTTGAAATAATAATTAATAGTTTTTTTTTTCAGTGACTTCATTTATAGAATTCGACAATCTTTTGAGACAACCCAGCTTCCTATTAAGTTTAATCAAACTAAAGAGCGAAATGAATTTTCCCTTCCCTTTCTCAATAAAAGGCAAACTCTATTGTATTCGTAATATCGGAGGCTGTCGAAGAGCTAAAGGAAGACCGAAATCGATTTCAAAGGCGTCTTTAGACGAAGTGGCCCATTTATTCGAAATACTTCGTTATCTTCGGAGGCCATTCATGAAATAAATTATCATAAATATATATGCCGAGTAAAAGCATTCTGTCAGAAAGAGAAGTGTGTTCAGCTTGATAAAATCTATACATAACTCGACAGCTACTAATTCACAAGAGAAATTGAATGTTCTATAATATGAAATATCCACTTTTTAGAATAATAATAAAAAAAAAAAAATCTAAAAAATAGGGGCATATATACCCTTAGATAGAGACAGAAGAGTATTAGATTGTAATCTGGCAATTGAGCGGATGCCAGCGGGGAAGAGTTATGAGGGCTGTTACGTGGGACGGTGTTGCTCGGCAATGAACTGGGTTCGCACTGACACCCCCCGCCCCTCAGAAAATGCCTCCATTGTTTAATTTAACCCTCCCCACCGTGAAAATACTGATGAGGGAGTTTTCCCTCTCAATTTCTTTCCTGCAAATTTCTTACCCTACTCGGCAAGCCGTAGGGACGAGGATGTTTTTCCTAATAAAAACCACTCCCATCTACATAAAATATGACTAATTGTTTTATTAATACCACAATAAGGGAATTGTCTATTTATATCATGATTAAGAATAAATTCTAAGTTAAAAATTTTGGTTAGGAGATAGGAGATTTATTTTAGACGGAATTATAGTAGTACTAGATGAACTGAACCCGGAAGTAATGGTTGTTGATGTTTCTAAGCGATTGATTATCCTGATGCTATTGATATTGCACAATGGATTATCTATTGACAATTGAACG
>NW_027108888.1:703050-721011 GCF_000696795.3 Halyomorpha halys | reverse complement strand
TAAAAATAGGTACAACGTGTTCCATATAAAGTTTATTAATTATCTTGAAAAATACCTAAATTGTATCAACTTTAAAATAAAAATTCTATCATTAATAATATTGCATAGATTTTTTCATTATTATTTTATCTTGTCTTTTTTTCCCTTTTCTGATTTTTTTTTGTATCAGTATCCTAAGATAAAATTTGCCTATTTTAAAAAATATTTAATAAATTTTATATGAAAAAGAACTTTGTAACTAATTTTAAAACCCACAACTGAAGGTGGATGGATAATCCGAAACAATGGAGAGAATATTATTTTAGTATAAAATGAATAAAAATAAAAGGTTGAATTAAGATGGGTAATAAATCACACAAAAAAAAAAAAAATAATATTCTAATGAAAAATATAAGGTGAATACATAATTAGAAATTTTAGGTAATTTTTTTTTTTACAAATTCTTCCATTTTTCACTTTAATTTTTCACGTTTACCCTATTACAAAATGATTTGAATAATATGAGGACTAAAGGTCATTTATACATTTTTCCCAATTTACTAGAGAAGTGTAGTATTCAGGCTGTTTTTAAATTTCAGCACAGTTAAGTTTCGTCTGCCCTTTTTAAGTCAATATTTCAAAAGTGAAATCGAGGTTTTAGTAGGGCTGATCGACCGGAAAGGATTGCCTTCTAATCTTATTATCTCGTCTTGTGCTATCGTGAAATATCGTACACCGACCAAAATAGTGGCTATAAATGTCTGTTTCAAAGATAAGATAATTAGACTACCACGGTGAGCTAACGTGGCGGGTTTCACACTGCTTTCCAATTTTAGTTACTTTTCAATGTTATTCAATTAAATGAGTAAAGTCACCTCTTCCCGTTTAAATTAAACAATTCAAAAGTACGTTAAAAAGAAAAAAAGTGCCAGGGAAGAATCAATGCACTCTAAAAATCTCACACTGCGTAACCTGCACTAGATTTTTAATTAAACACAAATTACAGGGAAAATATAAATGTAATTAAAATAATTGTTCTGTAAATGATTGCTGAAAATGATGTAATGAATTTTTGGGACGAAAGTAATGAATCACCCCAGTTCATCCTATCTTAATTTGAAATCATTTATTTATTGGGGGCGGCATATCGAGTGTCCGTTGTTAGGATACTTTATTAAAACAATTAAAAAATAAAAAACCTATTACAATAAGAGAATTTGTCAACCTCGGTAAAATGAAAAAAAAAAAAAAACAGTAGGTAGACGAAGCTCTAAAAAGCAAACGGATCTACGTGGTAGGGAAAAGAATCAAGGTAGGGAACAAACGAGGCGAGAACTGTACACAATAGAAGCGAGCGGTGGCGCTGTGGTTCAGAATCCTACGCTTCAATACACTCCGTTCTCCCTGTCCCGGCCCGAGCTAAATACAAATCCACAATTACCTGTCCCGCCTTCAAAAGCACAGCTGCCTCTCTTAAAGGTCTAACTCTCAGCCCTTTATTCAATTTAATTAAAAATTGTTTAAATTTTAGTCTGTCTAGGTGCCACGGGTGACAAGCGGACTTCAACAGTGCTCTTCGCAGACAGATGTCAAAAGCAGCAACTAGTTTTAAAAAAATAACTGTAACACAAAACGTTATAGTATAAAAAAAAAGTCTGAAACAACTAGACATGAAAAAAAATTAGTCTTATTCCTTTAAACAGTATAAGTAGAATAAAAAAAAAAAGAACATTACAATTGTGAGAATATAAAACAAACTTATTATTTTTTTTCCATCATATCTTCATCTAGTTCCTAATTAAGTTACTTTTCAATATAATCTCCAGGAACTAGGAATCTTATTAGAACTAAATGATTGATACCAATCATTATAAAAATTATCAATCAATATTACTTTCTCCTCTAAGGAAAGAGTATAATGGAGGGACGCTTCCAGGATGCGTGAGGCCAGAAGGCAGGGTTAATTCCTTTTCTAGGCGTGGTCTATTCCATCCGATACGCTATACTTGATAGTTGAGTGTTGCTACCGCGGTCCACATGCCAGTAATGGTTAGGCCATGGAATGAATAAATAAATAAAAGTTAAGAGTTACTCAAAGCGTGCTCACATTTTGTAATTGATTGCATAAGATACAATTATTTATTTATATTAAACTTTATATTTTAATGTTTTCCTTAAAAGAAATGAATTTTTATTGACCGTTACTAGAAACCATTGACTGGAAAATTAATCAAGTTAACTTAATTTTATATTCACTCGTTACTATTAAGTACAGTAAACATATTTTGGTATATTTAATAGTCACATTGAAATGAGCCGGAATAGAACAAAGAAAGAAGCAGGAATTTCTTGAGAACAGCTTAATGGATTTTCAGTATAGATATACTAAAATTATTGAAAGTAACATTTACTATAACTTCTTTTCTCTTCACATTTGGGATTAAATGAACGGTTTTACAGATAATTACTAATTTGCGAAATCTCCATTGAGTCATTGGGCTATGTCACTCCTCTGGTTTTCTCAAAACGAGGGAAAATGTATTATAGTTTTTGCGAACGTAAAGAAAAAACCTGTATATAAGTATTATAGTTACATATAACTATTAAGGTATACAATATAGATATTATTGTGAGGTTAAAGTAATAACTTAGGACCTATATCTGTAAAACAATTATATGTAAAAAAAAATTTTATAAATTATACATTATATATATTTTTTTTCATTAGGAGTGTTTAGTAAATGTAGCATCATTGAAAAAACCTTTTAATGTAGAATTACTATTCAACTATAGATTTCAAGATCTCATTTCATAAGAATAACTATAATTGGCAAGTATAAAAAAAACAAAATTTAACAAAGGATCTAAACTAATAATGCTACGACGATGGTTATTCAAAACATACTAACCACTTATTGTTCCTTTCCTGCCGAGTTGTTCGAAAACAATAAAATTGGAAATTGATGCCAAACATTTTTAAGTCCCGAAAGTCATTATAATTTTGAAATATTCTAGTCTGATATAGCAAGATAAAAAATTAAGTTAAATTATTTTATAAACGTTCAACTAAGATATTTTTAATATTCATAAAGAATCTATATAAATTGATATAATCATCACAAATGTTTTCGTTTTCCTTTTAATTCAACTTATTGGAATATATTTTAAGATTTATAATTTGTGTGAGAATTTTTTTTTTCATTTATTTATCTTCCGTATTTGATAATTCTCATTTTCATTCAAACTTGTAAATATGCATATTAAAAATAATTGTACCTTTTTGTTAATTATTTTTCGTTTACTTGTATTTGATTCTTTTTATTAGAAGTTATTCCTATGATTACCTTATGATTTATGATATAACATATGGTTTTATTTTATTTGTTCTATTTTTATATTCTGTTAATTGTTGTTTTTAATTTTTTATCTTTTCAAATTTATTATTATAATAATGCTTTGCGATGGATTATAATTTCATTTTTTTTTTTAAATTTTATATTTTACTCTAAGGCTCTAAAGCCTAATTTTGACCCCTGTAATATTATTCTAGGAATCATTACCAGAATAAATAGTCAATACTATCATTATAAAGAACAAACGCAACTCTGCGTGGTAGTTTTGAGAGAGAATCCTGAAAGAGAAAAGACATTGAGATATATTTGTTCAAATAAGTAATTTTTCACCAGCCAAGATAAAAATAAATGAACAGAAAGACGTTAAGCTTTCAATGTGTGTCCCTGAGGCGAAACAAGATCTGGAGACTTTCCGAGTCGATTACAACGGGGAATGGACAACTAGGATCTGCATAACTGCTAGCTATGGAACAGCTAAACAAATTTAATCAACAAGTTATGCGGGCCGTGCACTGATAACATCTCTATGCGAAATACTTCTGTTTTTTGTGTAACAGCTGCATTTTACACGGTGTAGGGGATGATCATTGCGTTGAAAATGTACTGATGACGGGTCAGACTAAAATAAATCACCACAGAAAGGCTGCGTTTCCCAAACTGTTTGATAAAATATGACATTGTGGTAGATGTTATTGAACAAGATACAGTTAAAAACTGCACGATCGGTAGTTAACTGTAACTAATGATACAATAAAACTAAAGTAATTTACTTTCCCTAATTTAAATTAATCTTAACCGGGATTCAGATAAAATTATGAAATCGGGAATTATTTACACCTAAAAAATTCATTCACTCATTAACGAGATATAAGAGCAAATGAAATGTTAGAAAAAATTGTTGCACTTGATTTCCTTTTGGTCTACTGTTAAGGCAGCTCATTTGTCTCAAATTTTACCTTAACTTACGGATTAACTTTACTTATGGAATGCATATTGCGATCGTGCAAGATTTCTAATTTGAGCATTCTACCGAAATATATTTTTTTAAGGTTCCTTTAGTCAAAAATATCTAATTTTGCGAAATGTTCTGTTTGTCTGAGAACAGCCCAGTTCATAAACGAACCGTTGAACGAAACTGACATTACTTATTTAAGACAGATTTTTAGAGTTTATATACAAATGTTAGTTGTTGAATATTAGGATGAAAACAATAAGGCAAAGAGAAGAAAGATGGGATCTAGAACAAAAACCAAAGAATTAAATTACAATGGGTCTTTTCCTTCTGACTGTCCGGAACTGTACGTAGCATGCACGGATTAGGGAAGTACAATTCCTTATTACACGTGCTCCATACCAGTTAGAACCGGTTGTTGGAATCAACCCAATAAGATAATGAAACTGATCACTCTAAACCCAAAAGCTACTTTATAAGTCTTTTTAGAAGACATGCTACTTCTAAAGCAAATCGGAACGCATCATTTCATGTCATCAAATGAATAAGTGGAAGGCGGAAACGGGATCAGGGAAGAGAGGTAATTAGTTCAGTAAGTAAGGAACTGTATTGGCCGTGAGTCAACCCTGTGGTTCAGGAGCCCTCGTAGGCCATACCCAACCTCTATAAAATGGGTACCCTTAATAAGGGATAAAAACCTAAGTTAAGCTTGGTCATGAAGAAAACACCTTGTACAACCATTATTCAAGAAACAGCGCATCTTTGCAAATTGAACCTCTTCCTTTTCATGGACCTTAGCGTAACAGGTTTCTTTTATATTTATTTGGTTATCTCTTTATAATAGTGTGAATTTTTAATACACTAACAGTTTTGAATGATTATTGCTAGCTATCGAACAATTAAAAAAACAAAAAAAATTGTATTTAATTGTTACTGCGCACTTCACCATCGTTTTCAGAATCTCTTTATAGAGGTCGCACCCACTATCAGGGGGGCGTTCGCTGTATAAGTAGGAAAACATTGGCATTGAGGCGTGTTTACTTTTTGTTTGATATTTCCTAAAAGAGGCATCTCCCAAGAAGAAGCTCCTTCCTTTGATGTGAGTCCTTGGTTCCTTTTCAGAAGGGAGCTGTATTTTTAGAGTTTAGGGCTGGTTGTAACACGGTGTAAGTCATACAAATGCAATATTATTCATAAGTCGAGTAAAGTTTATCAAGGTACAAATTTTCAGTTATTAATATAATGTTTATCAATTTTTAGATAAATCTTCAAAAATTATATGCCCTAATTGTAGATTTGTTATTTGTGTTTTAAAAAGTCCATATGATGTTATAGTTTAACTATATAAATGAACATTTATTGCCAATGTTGGAAAAATAAATTCATAAACTAAAGACATCTAACGGCAAACATTCAATGAATTGAATTCACATTAGAAAGAAAACAGGGAAATATAAATTAAGGAATAAAAAAAATAATGCACACAGTTATTCCTGAGTTATAGGCTCGTAGTGCCGTTTTACAAATGCCATGTTTATTATTATTATATTGTAAAGTAATAAAAATATAGCATTCTATAGGAATATATGATAGCCAGCTCAATTAGGGATGAGGCACCTATTTTTATACTAGGAATTCTCTCTTTTATGACACCCAAATGTTCTACGTATTATTTGCCTCTCCTCATAAATAAAATTTTTTATTTGTCATCTCTATTGTTTACTCATAATATATTACTTGCAACTGTTAAATAATCCTTGGAGTTCTCTCTCTTATATTTTCAAAATCCTTCAGCCAGATCTTCTATTCCTACTTCTACTTTGTACACTTGAGGACCCAAGACGTCGTAAAACACTCTATAAGTCTGTACAAATTACTATGCCATAATGATATCTATCACTCTTGTAGTATATAAAGTAATTCTTTATACTTTCGAAGCTAGCTGAATTCATTAAATCAGCCAATCAGATACAGAAAGAATTAAAAAATAAGAGTCATCTTGATATAATTCTCGATTGTGTAATAAATGTTTTAATGATTACTTATTTTAATTATCTCTGGGATTTTTTTTCTGACCTTCTTTATCTCTGGGAATATTTTTTTTTTTTTCATACCCTATAATGATGTTATTGAATATCTGGTACATACATATAGGAGGTATGCTATATGTATATCTGGGTGTTAATGATACCTTGGATTGCCTTTTGGCATTATAAGGTTAGGTGAGGGGTCCAATGAAGGTTGTTACTTGGTTGGCTGACGCTAGGATTATTGGAACGGGGAGCTCTGGGAATATAAATCTGATAAGTTAGTATATAATTCCTAGGTGAATAACTAGAGCGAGAGTTTCAAAATTTGTGATATATATTAAAATTTTACGGTTGTCAAAACCCATTACAGTATGTCAAAACTTAGCTTTTTGAACTTTTGTTAACACTATAAAAACTAAACGAATCGAACATCTGAAAATAGATAATCTGAGAAAATTTCTAAATGGATTATACTATAAAACATACCTTTTGGTGGATTGATGTGGACACCAGAGCGATAGAGAGATTCTTCGTCCTGCCAATCGAAGTTCCTCAGGTAGGTCCTGGCCGAGTAGCTCAGGATGAGTACAATGAGGGCGATGCGAGGCAAGGTGTACCTCGACAACCTGCCATAGCCGACTCCGAGAAGTAGGCAATATCCCACGCTGGGAAGGTAAAGAACTCGCTCAGCCACAACGAATCCCACGTAGAAGAATAGGTTGGAGGCAGGTATGAATGGCAGGATCAGGATCGATATAGAGATCAGAATGGCTTCAGATTCTCGTCTTGTCCTTGGCGCAATTTTGCAATTGCAATGGGAAGTGGGATAGTTATTGTTGTTTGAGATCTTGCAGTATCTTGTATGGTAGCCGCACCCTTGGCCACAACCGCGGCACTTTCTCGGTTTGATCTTCTTAGTCATCTCCTCGCTCTTTAGTGAGCGCAAACTCCTCGACATTCCGAGGTAGAAGAGACCGTAAAAGAGGATACTGAATAAATTCCTCGAGTCAAAAACAGATTCGATCCTTGGAATGGCATCCATGGACCAATCGAAGCTGAGCCACCTTGGGAAGAGTAGAAGGAGGCCATTGAAGGCTGGGAGATAACTGAAGGTGAGGGTCCTGACCAAGAAGGATGAGTGCCGTGCCGTGGGGTTGTCAGAGGTGGCGAAGCTGGGGGAGGTCAACCCCATGAGGTGCAGCCTGCAGCAAACTAGCACCGTCAGCCCTGCGCCCAGCCAGCACAGGCTCTTCACTGCGCCGCACGTCTGCAACACGAAAACACAACAATAAATAAACATGTTTATCAACAATCACAAGAGAATATGTCTAATATATAAAAAGGCCTCGTGACCTTATATTGTAAAATGTTTTTAGAGTTCTACTACAGGGTAGTTTCTCTACATGCTGTATCATATCATTGTCATTATGTCATTATGATCATATTTACTTGTATTTTTTGTCAATAATTTAATATCAATAATATCAATAAATAAAAAATAAAAAAATATATAAAAATGAATTTTTGTTTGTTGGTACTTTATGTCCTGCCATACTGTTCATCCGATTGTGATGGGGCATTTTTTTGCTAAAGGTTCAGGATTTTCCTCAGAAGGTTATAGGCTATTCCGATTTCTCTGTTAAAAAAAAAGTTAGTAACAAAACTAAGCATTCTTGTCGCGTAGCACAGAAAGTATACATTTTCTTCATAATTATTATATGCCATTTAATTTGCCTCTTTCTGAAGAATAAGAGAAAATATTACTGATTCTATAAAATGATTTTTTATTCACTAAAAATAAAAAAAGAGGGAATTTCAGTAAAGTAGGGGGAAAAATATCGTTGCCTGAAATTGTTAAATACCATTATTTAAAAAAAAAATAAAAACTAGAAATTTTTGAAATTAATTTATCTGGAAGATTTTTTTTCTACCGATGTCCATTATTCCTATAATCGTTCGTAACTTCCTTACTTTTTATACCATTCCTACGTATACAACTGTTAGAAGGCTGAACGTTTGCTCTTCTTACCAATATTACCACTATTAAATGGCGTTATAAAGAAGAAATATTGGTTTCAAATTAAGGAAAACATTTCAAACTTTTTTTTTCATATCTATGGTTCTAGGTTGTTTAATTGGATCCGGTTTGTACCCTTTGGTGGAGTTTATAGAGTCCTAAGCTACTCCCCAGTTCGGGTAGATTCGTTGAGTCGTGTTGAAGTTATTTCTGTTTTTTTACAAAATATTTTTAATATGTAATGTTATTTACCGCTATAAACTAAACAGCTATAATAAGCAATTAATTAATTTTCTTTCCTTGTAATTGTATTCAATTACTATTTACATCCATGGATTTACACCATTCTGTAATAAATATCTTGGGTCATAGTAAATAGATATTTTTCCAAGAAGTCTACACATTTAGAAATATCCTAATTAATATTATAATAATAATAACAATAACTCACACAGCCAGTATTAATAGAAGACCTAGGAAGGGGTATCCAAAGCACTTTTAAAAAAATTTGACTTGTTATCAGCAGTTAACTTTAATTAGGAATCAGTTAAAAGAAATATCAATACATAATAAAAACGATACTCTTCCGTGAGGACGCCTCTCCACCAAGACCTGGAAGGTGGATCAAGCACTGCCCTCTAGATCGACTTGCTCACTGATGGAAGGGGTTCGCACCCTACAGTCTGAATCCAAATTCATTAATAAATAAATAGCCAGCAGGGCGGTATTTGTGCGTAATATGTGCAAAAGTGCTGCCCCAGGCTATAGCAGACTATTCCTACAGCCTTAAAGTGCCTTCGGGCAATAAAAGGATTTACTCGTACATTGTATTTGCCTGAATATATGTATTTATTACATAAATAATTTTTATTTGTTAAAATAAATAAATAGGATAAGAAAACAAAATTAACGTTATTATAAAAATAAAAACAACATGAAAGAATGATCATGATTCAGTTAATAAGCCAGGAGATTTCTCAAGAGATTCTTTTGTTTCCCCAATAAAAAAATATTTCACCAGCAGTTTCAATATAGTTTTGGAAATGGAACGCTAATACCTTGCGTATTTCTCTCATAGACAATGCTTTATCAAGTAACATTCTGATTCGACAGCCTTCATGGTCTGAATAAGCAAAGACTATGTATGTAAATGCCCATTGAAAAAGTTGTACTATATTTGGATTAGAGTTTCATTGGGTCTTTGCAAATTGACACGAACTTTCAGTCAAACAAAAATAGTTACAATGTTTGTTATCGTCATTTGTATTAATAAATAGGCAGTTAATAGATTTAATTGCATTATAATAATGTTTTGTTTTAAATGAAGGACATTATATTTGTGGTAATGTTTATGTGGTGAAATACCGGCCAGTAGGATTATTTGCCACAACAATACTACTATACAATACTATAGTGGTGGCCTAAGGTAAGTAGCCTACGTACAGTCGCTCAGTCCCTTTACTTCACTCACCAAACTTTACTGCATGATTTCTCTGAGCGTTGCTTGGATGTGTGGGCCCACCAACGTGGATTGAGAATAGCACAAGAGCCCAAGAGAAGAAAAAAGGAAGTTATCTCACCCCACTTTTGGATTACTTTAATGAAAACTGTGTATAATTACTAGTCAAAATTGATGAGTCTGCCAAGTATAGGTAGGGGGAATAAAAAGTGGCGGCTGTTTCAAAGCGATAAAAAAAATACTTTTTCATTCGGAGCTTTATACCTTAAAAAGTAGGAACAACACAAGAAAACCAAAGAGAACGTCATTCAAAGAAGAGTAAAGTTAGCTCTCTTCCGAGAGAAGCAATGTTGTAGAAGGAGTCGACACCAATTCCAGAGGCAGTTCCAAATTGATTCACACCTGAGCTGAGACGAAGGGGCACAGGTAATGGTGTTGAAGAGTGGTCGTTGAAGGACCTGATTTGTCTGCGGCGCCGGTCGCCCTCGGGTCAGAGTAAATAATTAGCAGCCTGTCCCAACCCTTCTATCACACCCCAGTTGCTCTATCGCCTTTTAAGTACTTTTAGCTAAGTCGGATTGGTCTTGAATGCAAATTCACAAGTACCTCTTATTTCACGGCATAGTTAATATTTGTTAGTTGTAGCCTAGTTAAACCTTAGGGAGATTTTAAAGTTATTTTACTACTTCCAGGCAGACAGAGAATTTCAGTTTTTAAACTTAAAAGCATTTTAGGAGTGGAGTACGTACTTAACTAAATACGGAACAGTAACACAGTATTTATTACTATGCTTAAGTTGAACTTAAGACCCTTTTTAACCCCTACACATTTGGATCTTTTGTTAGTTTATCCCTTACTTGTCTACAGATCCCATAGACATTTTTTGATGCTTCTAACAAAGCATCTTAGGTATTTTATGTTAATTCTAGTGATATCTTAGGTTTAATAATTACCTGATTCAAAAATTTAAATATGTAAAAGGCAGAGGATTCACATTCATTTTTTGGTTCACATTTAAATTGGTTGCTTCTTCGTCCTTTAAGCACAGACGACATGGGAATATTAATTGACACCTGAATCTCCTTTCTTGTTACATTTATATATACTACAGTAAGCTGAGGTAATCTCAACAATCCTACTGGTAAGAAATGACCTAAGAGCAATAGCAGGTCTCCTTACAGACCATTATCCGTTAAATATCATCTAAAGAAAATGGGGATAAAGATAGTGGAAGATACCAAATGTCGTGTGTGCTTAGAGGACGAAGAAACAGCCTATGTGAATGTGAAGCCTCGGCCTTTTACATAATAAAATTTTTGAATCAGGAAATAATTATACCTGAAGATGTCACTAGAATTAACCTAAAAGACCTATATATTTTATAAGAAGCATCAAAAAATGTCTATGGGATTTGTAGACAAGTAAGGGATAAACTTAAAGAATATTTGCATCAATTATTTTTTTTTGTTTACGGTTTCCAAGAGATTTTAGAATCAATTCATATCTATTTAATATTAGTTATAAGTAAATACTATAAAGTTAGCACAAGAAAGGCCGTATCAAATGACAGGACTGGTTTCTACGCCGGTTTCTGTTTATAGAGACGGTTTTAATGCATCCAGAAAGTTATACAGGTAATTTTTTCAATAATTGCTCTACTAGCTTTAAGAAAATTTAATAATAACAATTGTGATTATGAAAAATTTCTAATCTGAGTTTTCACGAGAAATACACGTTTAAAGGTCCCATGATTCAAAATGATTAATTCGCGGGAAATACATCAAAAACAAATTTCAGGGAATAAGTATAGTAATATAAATGTATAACATGCCATTGCAGAGCCAAATATTTGAGAAAAATCAATACATAACAAATGAATTCGTAGAAGGTAATGCATTATGATGAAAATTGCAAAAATTCAAAAAACAGGCTTTATATAGATATTTTATAGTTAAAATCTTCCCAAAACACCAATTTTTTTTTACTAATGCACACATTCCAATTAAATTCATGGGCTATTTTTTAATAAGAAATCATAATCTAAATAAAAACTGATATATCTTACTTCCAATAAAGTATGCAATAGTATTTCAGGTTCAAGACCAGTACTTTAATTGATTTTCTCAACAACAAAAATAACTCCTTTATTTCATTTCGAAACTTTAAATCAACCCGCAACTTAAGTAACTCATGCAAGTGACACAGTTACCAGAATTTTTTTAAATAATTTTGTTTCGTATTATTATTTTATATATTTCCAATCATTAGTTTGTTTTAATATATCCGTAGTTTTTATTCCTTATATTTATTCTCTTAAATAAATAATTTGTTGCTTTTTCTCTAATTTTAACTAAAACTGTTAAACAAATCTGCAACTATTAATAGTAATATACAAATGATCAACATTATTTTATTACGTAATAATATAGTCTGTCATGTATTTATAGACAGAAATATAAATAAAATTATTAAAAAAAAATAGAAATGGAAAAAAAAAACCTAAATAGTTTATTAAGTTGGAAAAATATATGGTTTGCCTATATTATAAAACAAACAACAAGTGCTTAAATGTTTCTTGATTGCTACATTGATTTCTATTTTATTATTATAATATTTAAAATTTGTGTTGATATTTTCTTTTTGATTAAGAAAGGATATTTGATTAATTTATCTATTATATGAACGAAATAATTCAAGTATGGTTTTCTGCTACGGTTAACAACAATAAACATATATTTTTTAATGTTTTCCAAAAAGTTTAAAATGATTCATTTTAAACTTTTTATTAGGCGCCATCTGAAATAATTAGTGGACGTCGTGGTTCGAATCTGATCTTGTTGAGTAGAAATTTAATTAGAACCAATGGAATAAATCTCATCTTTCGAGTCTAGTTAAGTTAATAAGGCATAAGAATAAGAATAAAATATATACAAAATATTTATATTATAATCCTAAAAAATCTTTTGAATTTATAAATCTACAGTTCTTTTAGGTGAGATCCTTACTTTAATCAGGAATATTAAAAAAAAAAAGTACATAATTCATAAGTTTCTGGGACTTTAATTTTTTTTCTTGTGTCCCCTCCCATCCAATTGAGGCCATATTTCCCAGATGGTGGAATGTACTAACTTTATCGCTTTAAATAAAAAATAAGTTGGGAAAACCATCAGTCTTAGAGAATGACTAAGCACACTCCTTTCTGTACGCGAGTTCCTACACCGAATCAATTTCCTTATTCATAATTATTCAAACACTTGGTTTCAGTACTTTGCGTAAAGAGAAAATTGTGAAGGGAAAAACAGAGAACACCTCTCATCTTCAATAAGACGTAGAAACAAAATTATTAGAACCAAGACTCTTCGAGCAATTAATACCCCCTCTAAGAAGAAGAGAAAGGGATGTTTCTACTTCAGTTCATAAAGAGTTGGAAAAAAAACATCCCTTAAGATAGATGAGTTCAACCTAAACAAGGTATAGACTGAATTTATATTTTCTTGGAACTAAAACTTGTTGACTATCATTCTTTATTTAGTTAATGTAGCACGAAAGAAGATGGATATAATCCAAAATAAATAAAGCTATTTATAACTTCATTGCCTTAGCTCTCAGGTCAAATTACTTGAAATGGTCAGATTTAAAATGGTAAGAAATTTAAATCCCATTACTTTCAATCATAATTATATTTATATATATATAAATAATTGACCGTATTAATCAAATTATGAAGAAAATGGTCAGGGGTGCGGTCACAAGAAAACATAAATAATTAGTTGTTAACTACTTATTTGTCGACGTTTCGCCTCACTTTGTACAGCTTCATCAGGGCTAAAAAAATACAAAAACAACTAAAAATATTTTGTCATAATCGGATAACATACAAAATTTAACACACATTTGCTCATTTCTACTTTTCTATTTTATGTTATTAACTCTACTTTTCATTTAAACCTAATATTTTGCGTAATTTTTAATATTCTTATCATTGTCTATTTTATAATTATACTATTTTATTTATTCTTTTCTTTCATTTGTATAGTAATTTGTTCTCAATTATATTTATATAATTTTAACTCTACCTTAATTTACTTTTTGTATTTTATCCTATTATGTCAAAATATTTTTAGTTGTTTCTCTACCTTTTTAGCCCTGATGAAGCTCTACAAAGTGGGGTAAAACTTCGGCAAATGGTTGTTAACTATTTTTGTTTTCTTGTGACCACACCCCTGACCATCTTCTTCATAATAATTATATTTAATATTTTTCTTGAATGCTAAAGATTTTATTGAAAAACCTGAGTTAGGTAGGATAAAGTATTAAAATATAAATTTCAAATTTTCGCTTAACTCTCAATTAAGGTAAAAGAAAAGTAGTATTTAGATGCATGGACTGATCTCAAATTTATAATTTTTCAAATTGATTTACAATTGTAAAATCAGTTTTGTAAATAGTAAACTATATTAAAATAACTTCAAATTGACTTTAATTTAAGAATAATACAAATATTAATCTTTATTTCATTATTCTCATGATTTCAAAAATAAAACTTTGTATTCGAATATATTCTGTAGAAGTATGTCACCAAAACATTATATTTATAAATTAGCAGTAAATTTATATGAATAAGATGTGATTTGGATACATCATATAAGATAATAGGAACCGTACCGGCACGTTGCAACAAAACTTTATGTATCAGCTAAATAATTTTTGTTTCTTCATTTCTCTGATATTTAGGAAACACCTAACTGAAAAAGAGCAAATATTATAGAAAAGATCCAGTGTACCTATTTTTGCCAAGTACAGGACTAATTGTACAGATTGCATTATCTCCTTATCAAGCGTCGAAGCCATGATTCCTTTTTTAGTTTTATTGATACAGGTTTTTTTTTTAAATTTCATTGTGTAGAATTACATTCTGCCATATACATCAGGCATTAGTAATAGAGCTAATAAAGTAAATTCACACCATATTTACAGTTATACATAAATTAATAATTAACAAAATTATAAATAGGATAAAAAATGGAACAATATTAAATTTAAAGTGAGATAACATCACATTAATTCCAATTTACAATATGTAAATTCATTCTGGGGAACTCCAAGCCGAGCTAGTCCTCCCACTTGTGATGGAAAGTAGCTACGTCAACAGCTCAACTACATCACTTGTATTGAAAGCCTGTGGAGGCTGAGAGAGGGCGCTGTTGTGAGGGGACAATCTGACCTTTGAAAGGACTGCAATATAATTATTTACAATAGACCGTTTCAAGCTTCAGAAAGGATCATAGGTATAGGTGAGGCTACATGAGGATTGAGTTAGAAGATTAGTATAATGAGTGAGGTTGTCATGGAATTTGGTGATTTGGATGATGTAAGGTCAGAGACAAATGGGATACTTAGTGTACTGTAGGTTATATAGTATGGAGCATCGGTAATTGTTCTCAGGACTTTGACCTGATAGGATCATTGAGCCAGCATTTGAACTCAGTATTTTTAGCCACCCTCACAGTTCAATTCCATAAGTCCATACAGGTTACAGTATTGGGTTGTGAAGTAGTTTCTACTGAATTTTGTGATTTTCAATTCAGCGGTCTGTATAATCACCAAATCATTGGTTATGTTCTAGTCTTTTAAATCAAGTGTGTGGATTCCGTTATGAGGCTTTGTTAATTTTATGATACAGATTTTTTTATTATTATAAATTGTGTGCTGTAATTATCCCCAAGAACCTTACTGTAGTATATTTACAAGAGTAATAATGAAGAGGATTGATTCCAGGGAAATAGAGAAGAAGGAAACATACTGGTCTACTAAACTTGGCTAGAAACAATTTAAGTGCTTCATAATTGCGTTTAATCAAAGCGTCAAATTTTACCTAAACTTGGCAAGAAATAAGTTGAAAGCAATAAAAGGTCTCCTCACGGGCCAGGGTCCGTTAAAATATTATCTCAAAAACATGAAGATGCTGAAAAATTCGACGTGCGGTCTGTGCCTAGAGGACGAAGAAAAAGTTAAGTATAATATATCCTATATGAATGAATGAAACCCTTGTCTTTTACAAATTACAATTCTTGAATCAAGAAATAATTGAACCTGAAAACATCACTAGAATAAACTCAAAAGACCTAATAGCTATGGGATTACTGATATCACTTATCTCTTGATAAGTAAGGGATAAGCTCACAAAAGATCCAAATGGGTCGAGATGAGGATGGATTTCTATTAAGTGTAATAACAATTAATGGTGTAATTAATTAATTTAATATTTCATCTAGTATTTACTCAAAAAATCTTAACCATATATTCTCATTTCTATTTCTTTTATTATTGATACTTTAATGCATACTAATTTTCGTTTTTAATATTGTAAGCCAATTACAGTGCATACCTACTAATATAATTACAACTGTTAGAAAACCTTTTTAATCTAAAGTGACGTCATGCTGTTACAACTTAATTGGTGTAAACAGGGCACAATAAGGTAAAGTGTGAACGTCTTGTATAGTCTCGTAAAGCGTTGTAACGTCCCGGCGGGCTAATAACGTGGAGGAAAGGTCTTTGTGAAGGCTAGCCTATTTACATGTAGAATACACAATGTCAGCTCCACTTTCCATCAACCTCCCCTTTCACGGAACCCAATTTAATGTCCACTAAATCATCGGCCTAAAGAGCCAAATTTGCATTATATAAAGAAACATTGTCTTACCTGAGATGTGTCTAAGGCTTGAAATTTAGTAGCCATCATCAAACACAATATAACATTTAATTAAAACAGCATTGTGATTTATAGTAGAGGTACTTAAAGAGATTCAAAAGGGTACTATGAGCAAGTAATATACAACGATTGTATGTGATAACATCGTATGATGAGAAGATAGTTGGGGGTGCTGTTAGAATACAAATAATTTGAAATAATTTATTTAATAATGCCAACGTTTCGGCCAGAATTTCTTGCCTTCATCAGGGCTAACAAAGAACAAGATAAAATCAATGAATACAAAAAAGAAAATATAAACAGAATGACATATAGTAAATAATTTTACAGAATAAAATCAATAAAAATAAAGTGATGAAAGAAGTGGAAAATAAAATGTATATGTTGGTAATTGAATAAGTAAAAATAACATAATTAAGTAAGTAAAAATTTAAAGTTATATAATACAAAGGAATATGAATATTTTAGTTTATTAATAATTTAAAAATTTAAATTATGAAAAGAAAAAAAAATTAAATGAATAAATAAAAAAATAAAACTGAGAGAAAGAAAATATATATATGGAAGTAATGGAATATATAACCGTAATATTACAATAAAGACAAAAGAAGTTAATAGAAAACATAACAATAATAATATATGGTGAGCATAACTAATAACGTGGGTAAGGAATAGAGAAGAAGAAGGGGGTAGGTCTAGTATAAATACTTGAGAAACATCATTCACAATAACTAACACCTACCAAATTTTCAATATGTTTTATATCGTGTTAAACACTTCGCTTATTTTAGCGATTATCTAACTCATACTGATTTTACCGTCCTATTTAAATGTTTATAGGAAAATATTTGCCTGTATTAAGTAAAAAAATTATCAGTTTTAACAAATCTCCCAAAATATTCAACTTTCTCTTTCAATCGCCCTTCAAAGGAGGTTAATTGGAAAACAGTGCAGTTGTAGGTATTCGATCAAACTTCTACTGAATTGGAAAACAACTGAACTGATAGGAGCGCCATAGTAGAACTAGCCATAAAGTATTTTTTTTGTTTTTAACTTTTTTTTTTGTTGTTTTATGCTGATCCGAAAGTTCTAGGAGCTAGATCTAGTTTGGAATTGAGTTAGGAGCTGCTAGCAAGCGGGCCACTTGTTAATGGGGCCAGAGTTGAAAAGTGTTTTCTGATGGCCACTAATTTGTCTAAGGCCACTTTGCTCTAAGTGATTAACGAGGTCGAGGGAGCTTTTGCATTAATTACACAATTATACTACTTGCGTCCTATTCAACGATATAAAAGGAGGGATTTAACTGTCGGCGAGCAACAGCCAATTTGACGTTTAGCACTAATTTGTAAATGTCTTATTTTTGTTCAGAGCCATTAAGGATTTCTTATTTATGACCTTTTTTTTCAAACTTGATTACTTTAAATGGATAAATAGAAAAAATAAATTTTATTCTGGA
>NW_027108888.1:699844-702653 GCF_000696795.3 Halyomorpha halys | reverse complement strand
ATTCTAATAATATTAAATAACGATTAAATTAAAATTAAATCTGTACTGCTACAACCTATGAAGGGTCAATGGTGCAGTACTTTGTAATGAAGTGCTGTTACTAGACCAACGGTTGTGCAAGGAGGTGATTTGGTCAGAATCACACTCGAAAGCCAGATTTTTACTCAATTGAGGGCACCTACTTTATAGGCAAGGTAGACCCCCGAGAGATCCCGAACCCACAAGGCTAACTGAACGGCTACGGGTAACGGATAATAATTAACTGCTTTGAACCCAGATCCTTGGAGTTAGTAGTCCATTGCCTTACCAATGAGTTATCCACTCCCACATTAAACAACGATAACAATATAAAATCCATGAACGAAATAAAATAATTAAATAAAATACTTCAAATAATAACTTTAATTTAATGATAAACAATTATGTTACGTTAATACATTTGAGGAGTTTTCTTTTAAAATTAATAAATCCAAATCTACAAATTAATGTTTTTTTTTTTGGAGAAATTAAAATTCTACAAAAAAAAATATTCGGTTCATTTCAAAAAAGGTATTCCGTGTTGATAATAAGTGTTGTAAAACAACATATTCAATAAAAATTTAACTTATCTACATTAGGTTCTCCCATATTAATTTTTAGATAATACTTCCCAAAAGGGAATATATTGATTTTTAATAATAAACTCATAATTTATACATAAAAAATCATGCATGAGTAAGAATTCCAGAGAGATATCAATGTTTCTAAGACCTATATTGAATTTTAGATACCTTCCATAAACAAAAAACCCTTGGTCATTACAGAAGTAAAAACATATCAAAATTATACTACATCCGAAAACACATTATGAGTGTACACAGTTGAGCCTCTCTCATCTGTTCTAGTCAGATTGACAGTTAAGCGAGAGAGCTTGTGAAGCCAAAATATAAAAATAAAATTCAAATATTAATTTAACTCATATAAAAAAAAAAAATATATCTGTACCACTATAACCCATAAAGAGCCAGGCGTACAATACTTTGTAATGATGATCTAAATCAGTCTGTAAGTACAAATTTTACATTATTTTCCTGTATACGTCTCATGTCTCTGATATGACCATCTTTAGGTCCTTAGTTCGTTACAGTTCATCAGATGAAATATCAATTAAATTTACTGATGAGAGGGGGCAGGTCACGCAATTTCACGTAGTGTGGCTGTCTAAACTCTCGGGCCGACCCATCTTTCTTCATACCTTTCTTTCAGATCACGCTATACAGTTCGCGTTACTCTCTTAACGTAAGTGGCCACGTTCTCCACAAATAATATAGAAAGAACAATAACAATGCCTGAATGTTTATATTTCTGATTTCGAGTTTTTTTTAATTTTTATTATTTGAATTTTACAGTTGCCTTATAATCATTCTATTCTTAACTCATGTGAATTACTTCGCTCTCATACTTAAATCATTTTTTTTTATCTTAATTCTATTTAGTAAGCCCTGATGAAGCCCTGCAAAGTGGGACGAAACGGTTACTCACAATAAGTAGTTTAATAATCATTTGAGTTTTTCCTCTTATATTGTTTGAGGTTTTCCTTTTATATACTAATCACGGTCAATCAACGATCTTCAAACTAATTTAAGTAACTTTTATTTAATTAATTATGAGCAAAAACTCCATAAATATAATAAAAACTGAAAAATAAATTGAAACAAGTAAACATATTATTATTAATTAATTTTTTTCTCATTATTAATTACTATCCTTAATTTAAACAGACTAATATGTGCCAATAATAAAAATAAAATGTATCCATAAAGTGAAAAAGAAATATAGAATATTGATAAAAATCATTAAATATATGAAGTCTTACAGCCACAGGAATAAACAATAAAGCTGATGATTTTTATGTTGCATTTTTATAAAGTAGTAAAGGATACGTAGGGAAGTTTAACAAGAGAGGAAGAAAAAAAAAGAAGAAAAACCTTATTTTCAGGACTAAGCTGTTTAATAAAAGTGTCGAGACGGTTTTGTTAAGGGAAAATTATAGGGCGGATGGATGTTGTTAAAAGGTTGAAGTAAAGTGGCTATATCAAGGAAAGCCTTTAAATTTAAGTTGCCCTTAAATCCGTGCCAATAACCTTAGGTCATTTACACCCCTCCCTTTCGCTAAGAGCTCAGCTACTTCATATATTATTGAAGGGCTGGAGTTCCTGACAGCCTGTTAACTTATCTTCTAGAAAAGCCCTTTCCCTACGATGAACGAACCAAGAGGATGATCTGGAGTAGAACAAGGTCGGACATAAGAAGTAATTCTATCATTACTGTTGAAAATAAATTAAGAATTTAATTTACTCGAATTTATTTAATTTTCTCTTGAATACGAGCAGCCTTACGATGCAATACAGTTTCGAGTAAATAAATAAAAGTATGAAAATACTTCTTTGCAGGTAAGGAACAGCGTTACTAACTCTAAGGACCCGGATTTGAATCCGGTTGTGGCAGAAATTATTAGTTTCGGTGTAGCACTTAGTCAACCCAGTGGATTCTGCTGAGAACTGCAAGTGGCCTTCGAATCTGGCCTGGAGGGAGGACTTCTTTTATTTCGTGGCGGACTCACGAAATGAAAAACCTGACTCTCAACCTTAGAATAGGTTGGTCAACTCTAGATAACCCTCCCCTCGTATGTAAGAAATGACCAGGAAGGGGATTATAGAAAAAGAAAAATATGACATTTATCGGCCGGTGATAAAACATTTAACATGATATAAATACATGTAACATGATAGTCTGTTATAATTAAATTTATTGGTTATACTTTTAATTA
>NW_027108888.1:685963-699062 GCF_000696795.3 Halyomorpha halys | reverse complement strand
TTCGCTCATTTTTCATTCGCAGCTTCATATCCCTAAAAACACCTATAACACTAAATGCCTTCATGGTACATCACTTAATCTTAAACTTTCTAAAATATGAGCTATTTACGTTAAAATATTTTTCGAGATACAGTTTTGTAGAAATAAGTAAAAAGTTTTCCAAATAATGAAAAATCGATATTTTGGCGAATATCATGAAAAATTAAGCTCCTATATACATAAACGTTTCACATTGTAATATTGTAAGTCTAAAAGTTTTTGAAATATATTTTTTTATTAACGAAAGTTTTTCTTACAATCCAAGTTTATCAACCAGGAAGAGATTATTGGTCATTTATTTTTAAATACATTCATGATATGAAAGGACTAGTATAATTATCATCTTTACCAAGATAATTTAATTAACTAAGGTTGTCAACCATGCAATTATAAAAGCAATTTCATACATGATATTCCATGATACGATGACATTATTTTTCCATTAAGTAATTGTCCACGAAATTCGACCGTGTAGTCCTGACAATCTTCTTCGTATTATATTTTATCATCTTTTAGTATCAATTTACTACTATCTATCTTATTTATTGTTATGTATATTTCCAATATTGCTTATAATTATTTTCTTTATATTTTTTCAGCCCTGATGAAGGCCTCAAATAAACGTCAGCTCAAATAAATAAGTTTTTTATTATTCTTATTTGTGTAATCATACCGCATACCTGACCATCTTCTCCTCACAACATAGTATTTAAATTTTGTGTTGTTGCATTTAAATTTTCAACCATACCATACACCAAAACTATAAAGTGCGGGATTTTTCTGCCAGTGACACACCCCTTATCCCATACAACCATCTTGCCATATAAGGGATTCTGACGGTTTGATTCTAGTCAGGGCGGATTGACTTCAATTTCGTGAAAGCCTTACGGAATAAAAACCCGACCTTACCACTTTGGTTAAAATAGGGTGGTTATATATAGGATAAACTTCTCTCTTTGAAAAAATGATGATGGTTTAGAAAGTAGGCAATTTTCTAAATTTTATTATAGTATTAATTTTTTTTTTAGTTAGTATATTTCCTTACCCTTGTCGAACAGATCCGCTACCTTGGACTACATCTAGACAAACGATTAACCTGGAATCCTCACACAAGATTAAAAAACCAGGAAACTGCACGTCGAATTCGACTATTACAGCACTTACTGGACAGACGGTCTAAACTTCCAATTCATTACAAAAGACTGATCTACATGACTGTAATATGGCCAATCTGGACATTGGCCTCCAAACGGAGCTGAGCTTTGGGGCTCCACTAAACCTTCGAATTCCTCTCGTATCCAATCATTGCAATCCAAAATCCTTTATAAAATCCTTAATGCTCCTTACTTTGTCCCAAATAAAATCATACATAAAGAACTTAATGTTCTATATGTAACTGATCTAGCACGGACCAGATATCATTCCTTCCATAACAAACTCCCTAACTACCCAAATCCACTAGTTTCTAAGTTTGCTTCCTCTTCCATTCCTGACAATCCTCCGAGGTGCCTGAAAAGAAGATGGCAACGAGACCTGCTAATGTAAAACGTCATTAGAGTACTACCTATGGGTAGTTTCTTTACACGCCTGTGACACTTCAATTAAACTGAGATCAAATTTAGTGAATGTATTATAATATTATAATATAATATAGTTGTAAATAGCAATAAATAAAAAAAAAGAAAATATATTTTCTATTTTGAAGATACTATATATGCCCCCTTGTCGCATGTCCGAGATTGCCAGTTTATGAGTGAAAACAAAGACGTTACTTACTGCCAACGCAATGTCAAAGGCGCATATCAACAAAATGTGTTATCCAGGGTTATTTTGCATTTTTGTATGTTCTTCTATCATATACGATATTACAAAAATACCTCACTAGACATGCAATGTCAATAATTAAAAACAGGAAATGTTCCACTGTTTATCTAAATAAAGAAATTATTCCTTCTCTTTTTCAGTATCAAGTTCCTATGCAACTTAATTCCTACAATATATTCTCAGGCCATTTCAATTACGTCACTCTAGCATTGCACCAAATTAAGAATATGCAGTTCGAATAAATTTAAATAATTACTCCGCAGACACGTAGTCATTATTATTTATACGTGCGTGTTCTCTCTACATTTGAGCACTGTGTAACGGTAATAACTGCTGTACTGCGCATACAATATTAATTCCTATAGGGAATACGAAACGACGATTAAATATTAAAATTTGACTGAGTGCAGAACGAAATAAAGTTCCTCAGAACGAATTCCACAGAACAGATGACGAAAATAGTAAAATTATTAACTATGTATCTCGCGCTATTCGGTTCCATGAATTCAAATTTAATAATAAAACAACTTACTTTCATGAAACTGAGAAAATAGGCGTACGTATAAGAGTTTGTCACAAAAGCTAAAAATGAATTATAAAAGATAACACGATAGAAAAAACAAACGAAGAAACTCGAAACACTCGTAGTCATTAAAAATAATAAGTCCTGTAATTTTTTCATCATAACACAACATTAAAAAAAAAAAGTAATGACGGAACAAAAAATATGTCACCAAAAGATAATATTATAATAATTAAGTTTATTTAAAATTTTATTTACTAATAACACAAACAAACGTATAATTTAATTATTATGACTATTATATTAACTGCAAACATGACAAGTAAACCCGGGAAACAAGTTAAGAAACCAGGATTTCACAGAGGAATTTCTGGAATAAGGATTGAATTTTGAAGGAATTCCATGCTTTCCTGACTCTCAGAAGCTCAACTCTTCTTATCTAAATATTCATGTAATGGATGCTTAAAAAAATTGGATGTTAAGAACGCATAATTAGGCCAAAAAGTTTTTGAAATTCACATTTCAAGTTGAATTTATTTATATTTGTAAGTGGAATGCGTTAATGCATACCCTGAAACGACAAATTAAAATGTTTGTAAACGTAGATCAGTTAATGTACCTCTTACATTAATCATCTAAGACCCGCTAGGCCGATCTGGTATTAAAAAATAAATAAACAAAAATTTTAGACCAGTTGTTTAAATCAATCAATAAAGAAAGTGTTAGTTATGGGGAAAGGGATTCATCAGAAAATTGGATTATGGGATGAATCTGCTGTCTGATGATCAGGCTCATCAGATTTCAAAAGTCTATAGTTAGTAAGTTGGTAATACTTAGTCAAGTCTGAGTCTGTTTGTGTCCGTCCCGTCGGTGTCAGTGTCCTAAATACAGTACTGAAGGCTGTCAAAAAATTTGATATGCTTCCTCGATAAATTCTGTCAGAGTCGGTAGTTCAAGTGTCGATGTATGCGGTCCGTCTTTGAGGTGAAGTATATCTCACTATACGTCTGTGTATACCGCTCTGAAACTGTTGGAGCCTCTTGGCTGGCCTGAGTACACTCTTGTAGATCATTAAGTTGATAATATAGATAATTAATATAAATTTAATAAAATATGCCAAATATTTAAAAAATACAACCTTCTAAACGCCACAGATATTCAAGTAAGATTTTAATGTCGTATTTTTAGAAACCAAAACCTTAAGGCATCTTGGTAAAACATGAGGTTTTTTTTTCCCATTCCCAGGAAGTAGCCTTGTGGTAAAACACGTGAACCCCTTTCAACATTTGATTAAATTAAAGGCCCTCAAAAGATATAGAGTGGTTTCAGGAAAATGACAGCTCTCAAAGAACTATTTTTGACGAAATTTAATAAGGAAGAGATGCTGACACATGCTAAAAAATGATAAAAAGTTATAAATTCATTGGAAACTTTTCCTACATAATTTGTAAGTTAATAAAAGTTTTTCTGAACTGCTTGAATGTCAATTATTTATTTTTTTTAAATGTACTCGTTTTTTACTACTTACTTTCTTGGAAAGGAAAATAAAATACTGTGATGTCTTAAAGCTTCAGTTATAACAACATTATAATTGTACTAAGTTGTGAAAATACGAAGTGTATAGTTACCCTGCGTACAATTTTTTAATTTAATACTTAATAATAATAATAAGGGCTAATAATAAAATGTTGACCTCTGTGCGATCCTAAATGTTTAGTATTCAATTTTGTAGAATATTGACTCATATTAAGAGCAAAAATTATTAACAGTTTTAATATATTTAAAAACAAAAAAAGGGAGGAAGTTTCTACGAAACAGCAAAAAAATAAAATAAAATAACTTGAGCGTTTTACTGGAATCTCTCAACATCGAAAAATACTTTAGTAGTTTGTGAAATGGTTTTATAAAGGCGGTTGCCTCTTTGTAAAGAGGGTGTGAATTCTTAGCAACGATTGAAATTCTTCAGATTTCACAGAATGTTTTAGAGAATCACAAGACCTTTGAATGAAGAGATAAGTTATGAATGAACCGTCAAAAAGAGACATTCCATTCCATCACCATGAGTAAAAATGTACAATTAGTGAAAAAAATGATTGACTATTCTTAAAATAAAAAAAAAACATGGGATGTTTACTTTACACTTTACTTTTCCTAAAATTATTGATTTAAATAGGTATACTACGACCATCTCTAATATCCTTAGCGTCATTGCTATAAATACCAGTATTAAGTAAATATACCAGACTGATATTTCAAACACTTAATTGATTCGTGTTGTACTCGCAATACGGTATTGAGGTACACAGTAAAACAGAGTAAATATTGCAATAAAGTCTCGACCTAAAAATGAAATAGACTTTTTCACCAATATGGTTATAAGCTTTATAGAAAATCTTAAATAAAACCATACCAAGGTATCAACACATTGACCCGGGTAGCGTAAAAAAACAATCAGATGAAGATATTTTTAGGATTAACAATTACAGTCCAAAATCCTTCGTAAAATCCTTAATGCTCCTTACTTTGTCACAAATCAAGTCATCCATCAGGACCTCAATGTCCCATATGTAGCCGATTTGGCCAAAACCAGATACCATTCCTTCCTCATGGAAGGTTATCATTAAACTTCCCAACCACCCAAATCCACTTGTTTCTAACCTGGCTTCTCCTTCATCACCTAATAATCCACCTAGGCGTCTGAAAAGAAGATGGCCTCGAGATCTTCTTCTCTAAAAATGTTATTGGAGTTCTATCAATGGGTAGATTCTCCAGATTGTATGATGTCACTATGTCACCTACAGTAAATTTACTTGTTGCATATATTTTTATACAGTTGTAAATAGCAATAAATAAATTATTAAAAATGAAATCTGTACATGATTACTAGTAAAAATTCATAAGTCTGCCAATTATAGTTAGAGGTTTCAAAAACATCAGGATTGACAAAGTTAAAATTTAGGCATATATAACCTCATAATAAGTTGCTAAAAGAAAAAGTGTTAAACATTATGTGGTGTAGAAATTAAAAATATGAAAAGAACATGAAAAATGTATATATTTATATAAGTATACTTGCTTCAATCTACTATTTTATTCTAAAGCCACTGCATTCAATCTGCTGGTAAAATGAATATATGTGTACTTTTCCTTTTTTTTTTGTTTTTTAAGCAACTTGATTATACATAAATGTATTGATATTGATACATAAATGTGAATATCTAAATGCTATAACAAATTTCAGGGAAAATATAATTAATAATAATTAGAAAGAGCCACTCAGTTGAAAGAATTCACTATTTTCTACCTAATCAGGAACTGCTTCATAAATTATCCGAGAATTATTCCCTCATTGAAACATTCTAGGAAATATGCCATAACGCTTTGTGTCCGTTCACACAAACACAGAAATCTCTTCCAGCTTGTGATGGAACGGAATTGATTGCTTTCATAGTTTTTCTATCAATTACGTAGAGAATAGAACCCGATACATTACATAACTGAAAAATGTTAACCCAAACTATATGTAAAAAATTCTGACAGTACTGAAATAATTGGATCAATAAGTGTATGTAACCTAAAACCTAGATTCAGATATCAGTCTTCTGAAAAAGAGTTTTTCTGCTTTGACAATATTTAAAATATTTAATGTTTTTTTTTTAGTTTCACTTACCGATGTACGATATAGTAAGGGACAAGGGCATACCCAGGATCAAAACTAGGAGAGGAGGGCAAGCCATAGTCGTTCAGGTTGTGATATTTCAGCATAGAAAAGGCAAATGGTAACAATTCGCATGATGTGCTTATGAAACATACCGTATATCATACCATCAGTATGAATGTCATTTCATTTCAACTTAAAACAGTCTTTATAGCTGACTTAGACCGTTGCAATTAGTATTCAAGAAAAAATACATACTCCAACTTCAGCCGAAAGCAATTAAAAAATAAAATAGAATCTCGACGTGGGGGAGGACGGAAAAGTGAAGACGGTATCGGCCATTAGGCCCGCCGTTATCTTTAATAAGTTGAAGGAACAGGGAAGGGGGGGCGGGAGAGGTCAAGAGGGGGCTCCTTTAAACAGCCCCTCTGGCCAATTAGCCCCAAATTAAATCCACAGCATCCTCACCACTCTATTAGCTCTTCAAGTCCTAGCCGATAGCAGGAAGGAAAAGAATAAGATAACACAGCTCTATAAGTGGTAAGCTTGCATACAAAGTTATTTTAGGTCCTCTCTGAACATCATTGTTATAGTACAAGAGCCGGGGAGACAAAAAGGCAGTTATTTCACGCCAATTTGTGATATTAATATTAAAAACAAATAATTTTTCATTCGGAGCCCTATATCTTTAAAACTACTTACAAAACTCGAAATTTAAGACAACATCATTTAAAGTATAGTACGTTCTCTAAAATTTGGGACCTAATAAAGCTATTTACGTTCAATAGTTCCCGAGATATAGCAAAATTTTTTTTAAATGCAAAATTTCATAAAAAATGTGCTGAAAAATCAGTAGTTAGCGAATTTATTTTGAGAAATCTCAGGACTCATTAAACGTACAGATGTTTGACAGTACTCAAATTAAAGCTAGCTAAATATACTCATAACGATTACCTAAAGAGTAGTACTTTTTATGATTTTTAACAAAATGTTAATTTTTAGTTTAGATAATATTTTTGAAAAAAAACATATCTCAGGAACCATAAGACGTACATATGTCTGCCAGCACTCAAAATAAAGTTGATTTAACTTATTAAAAAGTAGTTTAGGTCACGTATCTTCGTAAGACTAGTAGTTTTTATGATATTCTTGAATGAATATAACTTTTGTACATGAAATTTTGTCCGAACTACTATAAATCAATTTAATGAGCTAATATCATAAAAACTATAACTCTTACGAAGATAAACGTCATAAACTAGTATATAGTACGTTTAACTAGCTTTAATTTGAGTACTGGCATACATCTGAACGTCTTATGATTTTTAAGATATAGATTTCTCAAAACAGATTCACTAACTTCTGATTTCTTAGAGTATTTTTTTATGAAATTTTGCATTTTAAAAAGATGTATCACGAGAACTATTGAACGTAAATAGCTCTATTAGGACTCATATTTTAGAAAATTTACTCTACTTTAAATTATGTTCTCTTAGGTTTTATAGTGTTGTTGATAGTTTTAAGTTGTTTTTTTTTAACGTTTTGAAACAGCCGCCATTTTGTATTCCCCAACCTATACTTGGCAGGCTCATCAATTTTGACTAGCAAATATGCATAGATTTCATTAAAGTAATCAGCAATTGGTTTGAAATAACTGCCTTTTTTCTCCTTTTGGGTTCTTGTCCTATTAAAAATAAAACCTAAAAGTATTTTTAAAAAAAGGGAAAATATATCAAAAGACAACTGGTGCAGTGTCCGCATCAACTTTCACCTACAATCTTACTTTGAGTTAAAATTAATCCTCACTTGTTTCAGATATTTCATTACTACTCACTGTGGCAAAACATTTCCGTACTAAATTTCAAATAAGTCTTTTATTTCGCTGATAAGCCAACTCCAGTTACAACAGTTATCAGAAAAGTACTCTTAATAATCATTATCAATGTAAACTCTTAACATTTTTCTATTACAAATGTTGTGCAGAAATATAAAAATAGAACAGTGAACTAAAATGTATATTATGATCTTAACTAGTCATTAAATACTAAATAGTTAAAGAACGATAATTGAAAATTCTATGGATGATTTTATGGACAGTAGACTGAAACAAACCTAATGTTTAGATATCCATAACCTTCTACAACTTCATAAGTTTCTTAGATACTATTATTTTAAGCTATTATTAAAAGCTTCGTCTTTCCAAAGATATTAAATACGCTCATTATTTCTGGAAATGTGTTTTCAAACTAGAATAAAATACTTTTCTTCTTATCATCTCAAATTAATAATGAAATCTTTCATTTTTAATATTTATATATCTTTTTGTAACCGTTAACAACGCAGAATAATTAATTATTTCAAATAAACAAAATTAAAGATACGTGCTTTATTAAATTATTTCAATGAAGGCCTAGCTGTTATCGAAGATCATTTGATTGTACAAAAACCATTCCAAAACGGACCCGCGAAACTAATTTGCTCTAGAACTTAAAATTGTAATAAGGGCTCGGGCCCTAAAAATAAAATTGTATCAGATGCCTAAAAAAATAATTGTACCCCTGCATTCTTCTAGGTTCTAAAGTTTACACAATCTATCCCGAGCCTCAAAAATAAATCCCCCGACCCAGAACCCAAAAACGAATCAGTACACTCCCCAAAAATTATATTCATCCCAGGCTTTAAAAATAAATGTCATGGATGCCAATGTTCTGAAATTTAAAATCTCAGGAAAAATAATAACTTGTAAGGGAAACAAAAAGTGCTTAAGGATTAACTAAAAAAAAATAATTAATGGACTGGTGCAACACTGGACTAGCACTCTCCATATAAATACACGAAATTCCCTTATGCCCACCATTTACTTGCGATGGTGAAAAATACCCGAAAATCTATTAAAAATACCCGTATCTCTAGCACTGCTAAGAAAGCAATCGTGCTGTCATTTCATACAGAGCAAGTTTCCACATGTTTCACCATGTCACATCTCACGTGACCTTAGACCGTAGCGACAAAGTACTGTTGTCACGTGAGAGGTGACTTCCGTCTGAGGGTTAACAATAGATGAATATAAAATATGTAGTGTATAGAGTGAGAGAATAATTTTTATTTTTTAATGTTTAGATTTAACCTTCCATTGTATCCCAATCCCACATCACCACCCTCGAAGAGTGGTGCCAAAACTGGAGGATTAAAATTAATTCAAATAAATCCCGCCAAATCACATTAACCCTTCATCGTAAGCCCATGACTTCCAGCCACACAAGTATCCTTTAATAATACCCCACTTATTCCTTTCGAATAGATTCGTTACATAGAACAACATGACTAACGATAGACATGGAATCCTTATACAAGACTGAAAAGACAGAAATCTGCTCGTTAATTCCTACTATTATAACATTTACTTGGCAAACAGTCTAAAATTCCCATTCATTACAAAAGACTGATCTACGTGACTATAATAAGGCCTATCTGGATATACGGAGTTGAGCTTTGGCGCTCCACTAAACAATCGATTTCCTCTCGTAACCTATCCTTACAGTCCAAAATCCTTAAAGCTCGTTACTTTGTCATAAATCAAGACATCTATCAAGACCTCAATGTCCCCTATGTTGCCGATTTGGCCAGAACCAGATACCAATCCTTCCATAATAAACTTCCCAACCACCCAAACCAACTCGTTTCTAACCTGGCTTCCCCTTAACTACCTAATAATCCTCCTAGGCGTCTGAAAAGAAGATAGCCTCGAGATCTTCTCCTTTAGAAATGTTTTTGGAGTTCTATCAATGGGTAGATTCTCCACATGTTTTTATCATGTCATAATATCACTTACAGCAAATTTACTTGATGTGTATATATGTATACACATATAATTAAATCATACTCAACTTTGATGAGGGAAACTAATTATTGAGAAATGTAGAGTATAACAGCATTGAAAATTCGAGGCGCCAAGGTATTTAATTGAAGGCGCTATCGGAATAAGAGCATAACGGAGCTCGATGAGCCGTAACTGAAATCGCTTGCCTGGAGAAAGAAAATGAGATTGTTTTTCAGAGATTTATCTGAGCTAAATGGGGGAGAAAGAGATGGATGCGGCACGGCAAGAGATGGATTGAGCATGTGCCGCGGATGTGAACAACGGCCATCTCAATCCCACGTCTTGTAATGTCTTGGCTTGGCAAAATGGCCGTTGTCCACAAAATATTGAGTTGGCCCTCTGCGTCTTTCCTTTCATGGTTTATTTGTACAGCATTGCATCAATGTAAAATAAAAAAAAATAAAAAATACACAGTTTTTATCTGAAATGGAACATACATTTATTGTGCTGTAATTCGCAATGCAACACGTTACAAATAAATTATTATTTCCTGGATCATATTCCAACAGCCTAAACCAAGGATCAACCTTTTTCTACATGGGCCCATTTACATTGTATCTGTCTCTTAGCAGGCACCAATGTAAAGTTTTGTTCATTTTAATTTAAGTTAATTGGCTGTTTCATGTTCTTAATACTACTTACAAATACTAAGTATATACCATACTAATAAATCTATAATAATAATTATAAAATATATTTAAAGCATTGTTGCAATCACTATCTGGTACAGACAGTTAAAATACTTTAAATTATAAGATCGCGCGCACACATCAATTTATATTTATTAACTTTTATATTTTTTATTAGTGTTCCTTCTAATGTTTTTAAAAGGGCAGAAAATATCGCAGGCTACTGTATCGATTTATTTTAGTTCTTCAGTTTTATGATATATGAGTTCACGGAGATGTAAAACATAAAGGTGCAATTGATTATAGGATAGCGAAATCGCGTATCGATCTATTTTAACCTTTCGTATTTCTTCGATATTAGGATGTTTAGGAGGATGCCATTGAAAAGTGGTACATATAAAAAAACCTTACATTCGACAATATTTTTAATTATAAACCTTTCAAAAACTTATTAAAATCGATAGTATTCTCATTTTCTGCTCTTCCGAAAACCTATAAAAGCTTCTATGGTGATTACTGGCTAATGTTATACATAGGCTCTCTGCGCTTAACAATATTTCTACTTCTAATATTTTGCGTTTGATTATTTCTTTTTTTTATTATTATTATTTTGCGTTTGTATTCGTTTTTAACCGGCTTTCCCAATAGATTTATGATTTTACTCAGAGATAAAATGGAGTAACTATCTTTTAAATACCTGATATTAGTGTGCTACCTAAAGTTAATTTATGACAAGCCTTATTTGTACTGTACGAAATTTTAATTGATTGATAATCGTGTATTTTGTACTATTCAATTATCAGTTATCAATTTTTTATCATTTATGATTTAATTCAATGTTTTGTATAATTCTTAATTTGTTTGTATACTATTCCTTTTCAATTGTATGTTACTATAAATGTTGTTGTTATCTCTTTTGTTCTATAGCCCTGATGAAGACCTGAAACTCAGGTCGAAACGTCGGCATAAAATAAATAAATATGGTTTTGTTTATTTATGTTGTTCTTTGCTGACCGCACCCCCCGACAAACTTCTGCAATCATTAATCTACGGTCAATTATCTACACCTCATTATTATAATAAATGTTCGTTCAATACGTTGTAAGAGTTAATATTAAATTTGGTGCAACTAAGATGCAGCTCCTCTCTTTTAAGCTACACTCTCTTATTAGATAGCGGGTTCTAGACGGCCTAGTGTGATTTCAAAATGCTAATATAATCATTATAAAAATTTTAAAAAAAAGTAACTCAAAAATTGAATTTTGAAGAAAATCATTTCTCGTTGTTGCAGGACCCTCAATTTCGTGAACCTCGTTACAGACTTTCGGATGAACGAAAAACCCTCACCCGGATGATCAATAACTACGCCATAAAGACGAGTGGGAGTTTTCAATTTTCTTTCTGATAAATAAGTAACATTTTTTTAAAAATTATAAATCATTTTTTTAAAAAAATGATACCCTTATTTCAAAATAAATTGGATTGAAAATTCATTTCCGCCCCCGCTATATCTTACAAATTAAGCTATACCATTATCGGCAAAGGGCTAAATGTAGGGTTTGCCATTAAGGGAGCATATTCCGATGACGTCCTCATTAAGATCCGATTAAGATAAACAGGCGTTTCTTGTATTGACTCTGCCTCGATGGCTCCACTCCAGACGAGCCGAAAACGTTAACTAAACTCAATTTAAGCTCAGCTTAAACCCGGCTTTATATACAGAACTGTCATTATAGCATAACACACAAGTTGGGACTTAGCTCAAAGTATACTGAGATTTTGCTCTCAAGGAAGTTCTCTAGTCCTACTTAGAGTACAACTTAATAATAATCCAGCACTACCTACCTTTTAATTTATTATAATTAACCAAAATTAAAAAAAAGAAGATAAGTGTTACGTATAATAATTTTCGGTTAGTTATCGTAGATTTATTTTTGAAGGTTAATCCTACATTTCTTCATAGACATTTTTAAATCATTATTTTAAACCTGATCTTAAATCTTAAACTTTATATGCTCCATCTTTAATAAATTGCAATGTATATCCCGAATATCCTAAATAATTTATTTTTTACTATTATTGGTTATTTGTGAAATTTTACAAATGCCTTGATGCTTGATATAAAACTTCATTTTTTTTTTTTTTTGTACTACTTTTAAGTATTTTTGGAAACAATGAAAGCAGAGTAAAAATGGCCCAAATGGTTTAAGAACTCAGGTAATCGTAAATAAACGAATAAATTAATTTCCAAAAATCAAAAAAACATTTCATACGTAATATGTATATTATAAAGGGGCTTGACGGTATTTATTTTTAAGTAACCGATTATATATAGATAATGAATATTCAGTCGTACGTCCTAAAATTAATAGATTTTTATTCATACTTTTTACAAAATATTCGAAAATTCACAAATTTAAAACAACTCCAAGATCACAATTGAAGGGAACTTCCTTTCAGAATCAATATTATAGTCGTGTTTTGTACAGTTATAAAATTTTAAAAATTAGTTATAACAGCTTTTCATTCTAATCGACTAAATTGCT
>NW_027108888.1:667184-685510 GCF_000696795.3 Halyomorpha halys | reverse complement strand
TTTTCAACTTGAATTTGGTCACTCAGAGACTCCAGTTGAAGATACCATTTAAAGTTTGAACATTCCAATAAATCCCACCAAATCACATTTACCCTTCATTGTAAACTCAGGACTTCCAGCCACACAAGTATCCTTTAATAATTACCCCACTTATTCCTTTCGAACAGATTCGTTACATAGAACATGTACATAGAAGTTGTTACATAGAACAACTTCATTACCTGATAATCCTTCTTGGAATCTGAAAATAAGATGGCCTCGAAATCTTCTTCTCTAGAAATGTTATTAGAATTCCATCAATGGGTAGATTCTCCACATGTTAGTATCATGTCATTTAATAACTAACAGCAAATTACTGTTTTTTATATATTGTTTGTTAGATTTAGAAGCTTTTGGTCATCAACGCCTATGGACTATTATGATTATAAAGATACACGAGCATTCGTTCACATTTAAAAAGAATTATGCGATAAATTAAAAAAATTAAAACTAAAGAAATATTATAACTTGGAAATGAGGCAATGTGCTTTTACAAATTTACAAATGCGACTTTAGCTTCCTCATCGGCGAGAGCTTCAGAAATTTTCAAAGAGATTTATTGGCATGTGTATATTTTTGTGTATATACATGCGTATTAGCATGTGTATATACAGTTGTAAATATCAATTAATAAATTATACAAAAATAAGTTTGAGCAAACTTTTTGTTTTTTTCAAAATTTAATGTTTTCTAGTTTTTTTTGTTTATGTTTTTTAATGTTTTCTTTCTTTTTAATGATTTTTTTAATGATATATTTTACCCATATGTAAAATCTAAACAAAAAATGGACATAACGACTTTGCAATGTGAACAATTATCTATCCAACGCTCGTTAGGTGAACAAAAGTAACGTTAAATTTCTAAATTATCTCATATGAGGTAGTGCTTATAAATCATTTATTAAAACGAAAAGGGAGTATTAGCGCTTCAATAGCGGACGACCTACAATAAATGATATTGTGACCTGAAGCCGATTTACGTTAAATTAAAACAAAAGGTATGAGTGGAATAAATTGGCCCGGTCAATTGACGCGGCACGTGTAGCGGTCACAAAGGGAACCGTGCACCGCCCATAATTTAGCAACCGTTGAGGGGAAGTGTAGGGGGCGATTCCACATTTTAGGCCGGGTTTTTGTCTGAGCGGCTTTATTAGCTTCTCTTCCTGACAACTTTATAGGCTTGAACTTGCCCCGTAAAACGGAAGCTTAGACCCAGACTTCCTCTAAGAAAAACAAAAAGGTTTTGCTTCGGGGGAGCCAAACCATTTTGGTCCCGGTCCAAATTTGAAGAGCCCCTTAAAATTATCTGGCTTGGGACTCCGAAGAAGGACCCCCGGACACGGCTAATAAAGAACCTCTAATGAGCTTTGGCAGTTGGTCTAGGCTCCTCCCAGCTCTTCTGGAGGAAAATTCTCAAACTCTTCTTCAACTGCTATTGGCTATATCAAAGACTTGATTTTTGCTAAAACCTTTAAAAAAATTATAAAATCTATTCTAAAATAATTATTTAAAAAAATATTCGCAATAAGTTGAATGATAAACCTATTTAATTGCAAACTTCAATATTTGATAAAATTCCGCTCATCAATCCTAGTTTTTTTATTAATAAATATTACAATCTGCCGCAACGTAGTTGGGCAATAGGTCATAGTAATAACTGATCACATTCTTACTGAAATTTAAAAAATAAATAAAATAAGAATAAGAATAAATAACAAAATATAAAATAATCACTAGTCACATTTATACTCTTATATACACTATTTTCACTATGGACCTGAGGATTATCGTGCCAGAAAAAGTCACTTCCCACCTGACAACAGTGCTTTGGCAGATTATATGAACTATATAATCTCCTAAGCCTAAAAAAAAATTTATTTCTGATTTTTTTTTTTTTTGTAAATTTGTTCAATTAAAATTAGTGAATTTCATATAAGATAGGCTATTAAAAAAAAAATTGAATTTGAGGAATATTTAATTTTTAACTTATTATTTCTCCTGAAAATTTGAAATTTGTCAATTACCTGGTTCATCTATATATGATTATTTAGTTTTAGTTCACATATTTTAGATTATTTATACCTCTCCGAACTTATATTTTCGATGAACAATTGAAAACGTACTTTAGATAGATTGCTATTCCTTGTCGTTTAACCCCAGCTGTAGATTTGGAAATCTATTGTTTATAACAATTTTTTTTCCTTAATTATATATAGATCATTGACCATATGTGAATTTAAAGGATATGCATCACAAATAGTTTTCAATTATTATTGATTGCCGACGTTTCGACTCACAATTCGTGTCTACAGCAGGGTTGTAATATGTGGAGATGCATACTATGGAAAAAAGAACTTTGAATTTCTTCCTAATCACAACAGACCTGATGGAAGACCTCTTGTTGTTCGAAACGTCGGCAATCAACAACTAGTTGAAAACTATTTGTATTCTTCTTCATCGCAGCCCTGACCACTTCCTTCAAATTCAAATAGGGTCAATCATTCATATAAATAAGTAAGAAAATATAATATTTAGGGATAAGGTCGTTATATTGGCATTATGAAAAGCAGACAGGCTATCGGTGATCCAGGCTAATGGCGGCCATAGAATCGGCTGAGAGATCAGTTTTGAGAATAGAGCTTAAGGGTTTGGTAGAGATTTGGGTCTCTAAGCTCGGGAAGCATTGTGAAACCGCACCCAGAACCCGTTATTATCGCAGTTATTCTCCTGATCGGGTTTCGAACCCACACCAAGACCTTATCGAATCAACAACAATAGCCCAGCCCCCTCCTCTCAGTGTTGGCTAATCGGATCAAAGAGGTACCGCATTATATCGGCCAATGCTCCCCGAGTCTATTGTAATTCATATTTGTCCTTCAACCCTTTTCTCACTACCTTGTGGATACAAAAATTATACAAGGAGTAATTTATTTATGAAAAAATCAACAGTTATATTTCAACATTAACTGGAATATTTATTTGTACTAAAGTACCTTCTCAATTGTTCATTGAAAATATAAGTTAGGGAAGGTAGAAACAATCTAAAATATGTGAAACAAAGCTAAATAATCATATATAGATGAACCAGGGCAATAGGAAAAGTTCAAATTTTCGGGAGAAATAAAACGCTAACAAATTATATATTTCTCATATTCATTTTTTTTTCTTTTTAAATAGTTTAAATAGCCTGTGACATACGAAATTCTTTTAAATTATTTATAACATATAGAATTTACAAAAAGAAATCGTAAATCAATTTTTTTAGGCTTGTGTGGTTTCACATTATTGCCAGCAATAGAACATATAAAATTTACAAAAAGAAATCGTAAATCAATTTTTTTTAGGCTTGTGTGGTTTCACATTATTGCCAGCAATAGGAAATGTTCCATATTTCAATATTTATTTATGCCTCCTTCCATTTTTAAGTCATTATATTAAATGTTAAAATCATAAATTTTCTATAAAAAAAACTTATGAACCAGTACCAGGGCAGTACCTGCACCGTACTGTACCTGCACATTACTGTACCTGCACATTACAGTACCTGCAATACAAATATAGAAAGACAGGTTTCATTATATAAATGGTCTCGTATACCTTCTTTTTAAACCTTACATTGAATAAATATACAATTTATTTTCTAGTCGATCAATTATTTTAAATAATTATAGTAATTATTATTTAGTCATTTTGAAAATTAAATTTTCATAAGTGATATATTTTAATTTTTTTTTTATTATAACAATGAATTAGTAATTTTAGAAAAAATACATCTACTAATGACTATATTATTCGATAGAAACATAAATTAAATGTAATATAAACTGTGAATAAATTAACATATTTTGTAATTAAGAAAAAAATACAAAACAACAGAAAATTTCATGATTAAATCAAGGTAAAATTGAATGTTTCGAAAAATAATGAAATATTAAACTAACGTATAATGATTTAAGAATTAAAAAACCAAGCCATTCATTTACAGTTTATTTCTATTTTTGTTTTCTTATATTAGCTATTTTCTTAATTAGTACTTAAAGAAATTTTTATGGATTGTATTTTTAGTTAGTTATATTTTAAATAAATAAATATTATTATCTATGAATAATTAAAACTTACACGAAGTGTTCTTTTATTGGTTTTTAGTGAGTATTTTTTTCTTTTCTTTTGTAAACTAAGATTTTTTAATTTTCATTATTTTTTCTTAACTTGTACTTGCATTTCGATGGTTATTCTTATAACTACGACAAGCATCCCCTTACGTCACTAGGCGAAACAGAGGTTAATAAAAAAATAAAATATATTATCAACACAGTTTTTCACTCTACAGCTAGAATTATTTACTTCGTATATATAATTTATCTTTAGGTTCGCTGATTTTGCCTAGCGGCTCTGGAGAAAAATTAATCCTCAATCTGTGAAAACAATAATTTGGCGAGCTAGTGTAAGGCCGAAGACGATCGGTGTCGAACTGAGCTAAGAACTCAAGCCGAAGCCTGTTATTACTTAAGTTCCTCAATTAGCTGAGTCTCATAACTCAAGCATTCTGAGAAGCGGAAAGCCGCCAAGACAATACGTCTTTGTTGTATTGAAAGCCTAAAAGACTTCTTCCTATCATCCATCCCGCCGAAACTTTCATATTGTGCGACCTTTTATCAACAGCAACGTTTCTAAAAGGGCGCTTTATTTTCCTAATTACAATAATATTAATTCTAATTTCCTTCTGCTTCTCACAGATATTTTTTTTACAGCGATAATAATTCTATGAAAAGATAAAATTTTTAACCTAAACTATACCTTTTATTACCATGATAAACATACATATTCAAATATCAATTTATAAAAAATAACATCATTTTTTCATTTTTTTACATTAGCTAAATCCTTACCTTACCAAGTTTTTAACTATTAATAATAAATAATAAATTAAATAACATCTGTTATAATGGATTACTTATAGTAAATAAAGATATTAAAGATTTATAATTTTTTTTTAATCTTTTCAAGGGAATCTTTGACAAAATTAATATTATTTCAATACATATGAGGGATTTTTTATATATACTTGGTTGAAAACAAAGTGTGAGCATTTTTATTTTTTAAATATTTTATTTATTTGTTAATGATAAACATAGGAAGAACATAGTATTTTGTAAAATACATGGACTGTTAAATGAGTGTTCTGGAGAATTAAAAAGGCTAGATAACGCCGACCTGAGCCTCGTAAATTTAGGTGAAGTGATATCACTGTGGTGAAAATAAAAATGAGTGAGTGAAGTTGAAGATATAAGGCATAAAGTCATTAGTGTGACTTCATGTTCTTATATATAGTGGACTAGTAGATAGTTCTTAGAATATCCATAAACACATTACTACAAAAATTATGGAAATCAAAAACAGAGGGAAAACAACCATATAGACGACCAAGGAATTAGTGGGAGTACCTCATATCAAACCTGACAAGGAGCAGAAGAATAACCTGGGGTGAAGGAAAAAAATTGACAACGGATAAAAAATGTTTAAAAGCAAAAAATTATTTGAAATATATATGTTGTATTCTAGTCACTTAGTTACTTTTTATCATATGACAGTAAATAAAATATCTTTATATAATATTGCTTTACTTGGGTGAAATGATACGAGGAACTCTGCATTGTAGAAATAAAGTTTTTATACCCATATAAAATTTTTCTGCATTGGAAGGCATAAAGGTAGTGCATAGAAGTGGATTCTTTATTAATAGATGGTTCCACTATGCTGGGGAGAAGGCTAGAAAATGAGATTTCCCCGTTGGTACAGACAGTATGCCAAGTCCGACCTATCCTTGAAGCGATCCCGAGGGATCAGCTACCATATTTACACTCCGCACTCCACCTAGTTCACCATCATTTTTTAAATGAGCTCGAGAGTGAGACCGCACAATGGCGGGATGAAGTCACGTAGGAGCTGAATTATTGCTCCTACCGCAGGGAACAGAGCCGCCCCCATAGTAAATATTTACCGGCCACCCCCTTTGTCTTGGCGCCCCCCCTTTCCTAAAGGCTATTTATTTTTATTCTATCGCCAGGCGGTGGCTTTCAGCTCGTGTCCGGGCTATTAGGAACCCTTGCCAAAACATTTCTTCATAAGCGTTCGTTTCAGGGCGATCCATTTATTACAATAAGGAGTCAAAGAAAGCATTTTAAGCTCCATTAATCACTTATGCATTATTATTGGATTAAATTATTGCCAATATTACATTTTCATTAAGTAATTCAATATTATTGATGTACCGAAAACTGGTTTTTGTTTAGAAAATAGTAAGAAAATATCTTAAAATAGTAATTGTATCAATAAAGTTCTAACAGAATTTCATTGATAGTATTTTTTTTTTATGAACGGTCATTATACCATCTGCTACAATTAGGTACAATAAGTATTAGCGTTCCAAGTATTGTTTCATACCATAAATCCAGAAGAAAAAAGAAAAACAAAAAAAAATAGTGCTCATAAAATTAAATTTAAAAGAAAAATACAAATTTGATATGTATAAACACAAACATATATTTTTATAATAAAATAAAACTATACATAATTATATTTATTTTTTGGGACTGGTTTGTTAATCAATTATAATAAAAAATCTCAATATAATCTCAACATACTTATTTTCTTAAACATCTACCTAAGAATTTAGATACTTCTATGTTTCGACCTTTCTCAAGAATATCTATTGATTCATAATTGCAATCTCAATCTAATCATTAAATAACATTGTTAGCTATGATCTTATAAATAAGGAAGGATAATTTATAATTCGGAATTTTTTTAAAAATAATTTATAACGATTAAGTTGTAATTGCAATGGTAAATCAATAGATATCCTTAAGAATGAAACCGTTTTCTGTCACCAAGTACAGATTTTTCCCAAATCCCTGATATATGATGTCAGTTTTGATTTTGAATTTATTACAAAAAAAAACAAGAAAACGTATCTTAATAGAGTACTCTACCGAACAACTTCAAATTTTAATCATATCGAAGAGACAGTGAGTACACTAAAGCTCGATTATTATAACTGGCTTTGGCGAAATTACACAATGAAAGGTCGACATTGCCATCCCTAGAAAATATGTTTGAAGAATATTTCTTAGAACTATTGTATTGGAACTACAGTCTTGTCCTTTCTTCATCAATGCGCTTTAGTTTTTCAATTGGTTCATCAATTATCGTTAGAAAATATTTTTTTAATATTTGATTGTTTGGCATTTTTATTTTTTAAAGTTAACATAAATTATCAAAACTTTAGATTATCTAAACAACGCACTAGTAAACCTAACATTAGTTCGACGCTCGACTGTAAAACAAATCGGATCCAGGAAGATAAATTTGAATTTGAGATATAATAAAACGTATTTATGATTGTTTAAATATACTAATTTGATATTTTTGATTATTAACTAGGAAGTTTATTTGTTTCATATTTGGATTATAAGTAGATACTTCTAGTGAAGTTTTTCATAAAAACACTTTTATTTCTTATAACGACGTTTCGGATTATTCTCCCTCTTCTTCAGGCAATATAATTCCTTATAATAATCTCTTTTCATTTCGTAATCAAAAATGATATCATAATGATGATAATTTATATACCAAAAAATATACACCAATAATATTTATTTATCGGCCTGGTGGGCGTTATATGGTATTGCAACAGTTGTATTTTTTTAGGTGGTGTATTTTCAGCTTTGTGTACAACTCCTTTTTACAGAAAATATTACAGGGAGAAGTATATTTTTATCTCGCTGAAGTTTATTTCAAGGAAATCTATCGGTTAGCTAATGTATTTATATTTATACATGTAAATATATATATTAAAAGATTTTTAAGCATGAGAAAATATTCGTTATTATACGCTCTATTCTACAGCCTGCATTAGTGTGTGTGTTTATTATACATAAATTATTTTTATGTATAATAAACTAATAATTATACATAAGAATGAAGGAAGTATAAAAAAATATTAAAAAAACATATATCGAGAGAGATATTTATATACTTAATATAACCCAAAATAATAAATTGGCTAAAATAGCCGTTTTCAATTTCAGGCGTTTTTTAAATATTGCTCGATTTAACTATCTTAAAATTTCCTCTTCCCGTTTTAAGCTATTTCAAAAGTGACGTAGGACCGTCGCTCCCCGGGTATCTTAGCGGGGCAGGTCCGGCAGGGAAGGATTGCAAGTTATTAATTACAAAAATGATGATGTATGTATGATATCTTAATATCAACAACAAAAAAAAAATGTTTTTTTGTATTGAGAATTTTTTCTGAATATAAATCCCCTTAGTTCATTTTTTTCACTCACATCGTATTATGAAAAATTTCGCTCATCTAGAAGTAACAAAACAAAAACATTTTTCTTTTTTTTTTATTTATAGACATTTATAACTAATTGTACATAAAATACAAGTAAATTTGAAGTACGTTCATAATGGTATGATAGAGGCATAGAGAGAAACTACCCATTGGTAGCACTCTAACAAAACAAAAACTAAACATAATTATAAATGACCCATACTGGATCTTCAAAGGCTAGTAAAGGCGATCACGAAAGGAAATAAAAAAAACGATGACACACTCTACTTTAATCCATCCAGCTTTTGTGCAAGTTGCCATCGGTCATGACTCACTGCAGACAACAGTTCTCCCGAGATGGCGGCAAAGTTTTTACTACTTCTGAATCGTTATTTTCTCTTCTGGAGCAGCTGGCCAGAGCGCAGGAGAACTATTCCGTTTATCGGGCTATATATCAACCCGGAATAGTCTCTCTAGTCTCTTTCTCAAATAGTACTCCAACTGATTTAGGATTAAGATTTATAAATGTTCAAAAGATCCATTAATCCTATATTCTTTTTCTTTTTTTTAAACCGTGCTATTTTTTGGGCCAGAATGTTAAACATTGAGGAACAACTGCAAAAGAGAACTAGAGAAACTTCGCCTAAAACGATATATAGCATTCAACGCAGAATGTATGTAACATTTATGATAGTAACAAAAATATACGATCAAACAAAAAATATACATTCTAGACTGGTATTTTCATTAATAATAGGTCATCATCTTGGACAAACTTATCAATAACTAATCATGACACTGTACTGTGATACGTTAATGATGATAGTAGTCGTTAATGATAATAATATCCTTTAGAATCCCTTAAAAATGGACATTGGTTGTTCTTCCAACCGAACTGGTATATATACACTTTTTAAATCACACGAATATAACACTTGTTCGAGGGGTAGACCGAAGCGTAGGTGGGAGAATTACATCAAGACTGATCTGGAATATTTTAGTTTGGATGAACATCACCGTACGGATGTATGTAGAGAGCGATTGTTATCATCGACATCAAATCTTCGGGGCGCTAAGGCATTAATCTTATTATTATTATACTTGTTAGCATAAAATTTTTTTATAAAAATCTAGTGTTTTGCGCATCACACAACTTTCATATAGCACCCTACATTGAGTTGAAGGAGTTAGTAAGACTTCGAGACGAGGAAAATGGCCGAAAGAGAGACAAACATCTACAGCCAGGCAAGGGACCCGAAGGAAGAGAGAACCATGGACCAATGAAACAAGAACACCGTCAAACCCGCCACACACATAAGAAAAGTAAAAATCCCAAGCTTATACTTTGAATAACAAAAGTGACTAAATTTAGAGTCAATATAAATATGAATGGTCTTATCTATTATTCTCAATTCATAACATATTAATAAACTTGAAGTAAGTAAATAGGTCCATCTTGCTCTCTCTAACATCAGTATAGCTCAAGTGTAAATATCTGCAAATATAACTTAATGCTAACACTACTTAAACTTATCTTTTAGACTCTCTCCATACAACCTGATTAACATAGCCTAATAAATTGGTGAACATGATGCCAAAGATAAGTTATATACAATCACATCTAGCATTCCATAGCAAGGGGTATTTAGGTCTTGGTCTAAATATGTAGGAATACACTTATAAGAATCGAAGATCGGTACCCGTCAGGAACCGATAGAGATATATAGTAAAAATATAAATATAAAGATAAATACATAAATTAATAATAAACTGCAGTTTGTGGAACCCTCATAAACCCTAGAAACGCTGAATGGCCGCAAATATAGCAATTGGGAGCGGATTTCTCAGCATTGTGCCACTAACTCCAAGGACCTAGGTTTGAATCCGGCTGTGGCAGATAATTTATTTTGTTCCGCTGAGTCAGCCCTGTGGGTTCAGAAGCTCTCAAGGGTTTATCAAGCCCCATTACTCTGGGTGACATCCCCCCACCTGACTTTTCAACTCACCCAGAGTCTTACCCAATTAACAATTCTGACGGTCGAGCATTATTCTGACCAAATCACTTCCTTGCACAACCATTGTGCTAGTAATAGCACTTCATTAAAAAGTACTGCACCCCTGACTCTTCGTGGGTTGTAGTGAATTTAATTTTAATATATTTAGAGCTAATACTGGTTATATTTATAATCGTTATAAACCTAAAGTTTTCGTGATGTCAAAAAAACACGTAATAAAGCAAAAATTGTTATTTAACTGGTTGATTTTCGGTATGCTTGATTTTTAGTGTGCATGGTTATCATAAGATAAATAAAATAAACAAAAAATAAATTGAAATGAAAGATTCCAAAGAATATTAAATGATAGGCATAAAGTTGCTAATTTATGAATGCATGTAAAGGCAATCCTTCCCTGCCGGACCCGCCCAGCTAAGATACCTGGGGAACGACGGATCTACATCACTTTTGAAATAGCTTAAAACGGGAAGAGGAAATTTTAAGATAGTTAAATCGAGCAATATTTAAAAAACGCCAATTTTAGCCAATTTATTATTTTGGGTTATATTAAGTATATAAATATACATCTCTCTCGATTATGTTTTTTTATACCTCCTTCATTCTTATGTATAATTATTAGTTTATTATACATAAAAATAATTTATGTATAATGAACACACAGACAAATGTAAGCTGTAGAATAGAGCGCATAATAACGAATATTTTCTAATACTTAAAAATCTTTTAATATATATTTATATGTATAAATATAAATACATTAGCAAACCGATAGGTTTCCTTGAAATAAACTTCAGCGAGATAAAAAAATACTTCTCCCTGTAATATTTTCCGTAAAAAAGAGTTGTACACATAGCTGATTATCGATGGGTTCGACCCTCATCCGTCACTAAATGTCACCCGTGCCACCGCAAGTACTCAAACCATCAATCACGGAAAGGACTGTCGGAATATAATCATGTGTCAACAGCACACACCTTGTTTTGAACGCTCTACCTTTGAAATCATCCAGTGCTCAGATCAAATTATTAGTGAGGCTTGAGAGTGACTCGTTGTATGCGAGCTCCATGGAGTCATATAGAAATTTACTCCTCCCTCCCTCTCCCACTCCCTCTCCCTCTCTTCACTCTCCGTCTCTCTCTCCCTCTCTCCACTCACTTTCCATGTTAAAATCTTGTCTAGCATCGTTTAATACAAATATTAGGTATATTGAATGATCACATGAGCTCCTAAGTGCAAAAGTGGTGTAAGTCAAACCTCGAATTTTGAGATATTGGATATTGAGGTATATTCTATAGGGATTTTATACTCAACTATTCAAAAATATTTCAAGATAATGCACTACAATGATGTTAATATAAGAAAGGTTAACCAACAATTTATTATAAAATTGATATTCTGCGACATCTAACTACATTATATAAAGAAGAGTAATTTTACAAAAATATGAGCTCTAGTAGAGCTGTTTACTTTCAACTGCTCCCGAGATAAAGGAATTTGAAAAGCAACATTTCATAATAAAATAATGAAAAATCTGTAGCTCATTAATTAATTTTGGAAAAAACTATATCTCAATCATTAGACATACAGATGTTTTTCAGCACTCAAAAAAGCTAGTATATTACATTATAAAGTTGTATATGACAATTATTAAGGATAGTTTTTTTTTTTTTATGATAATCGCATATGATATGAATTTTGCACATGAAATTTTGTCCAAAAAACTATAAATCAATTTATTTTAGCAAATATCAAGAAAACTTCTACAGCAACAAAGATAAGTGTCATAAAATACTTTATAGTACATTAAATTAGCTTTAATTTGAATGCTGGCAGACATCTCTACGTCATATAGTTTTTGATAAATCAAAACTTTTACTGAACAACTAGAGAAACCAACATTTTGTGAATTTGTTTTGTCAAATATCATAAACAATATTATTCCTATGAAGATATAAACAATATAAACTGTTAAATAGTATACTCATCTAATTCTCTAGTTCGATCTAATCAATTTGAGTGCTAACAAACATATGTGCATACAACGACTTCTGAGATATAGATTTTCCATAATTAATTAAAAACAACTGAAACAATCATTATTTTGTCTGAAATGCTGGTTTTTATAAAACTATATCTCGGAAACTATTGAACGTCAATAGCTCTATTAGGGCTCATACTTTATTAATTCCTGTTGTAACTCGGCGAATGGTGAAAAGAAGATGGATGAGGGACCTTCTAGTCTGAGAATATGGTACACTTAAACGTCAGGAGGATGCACTTATGCGTATCCAGTGATTTATAGCATTTTTTTTTATTTTCAACGTTTTTATTTAAATATTTAATAAATAAATTTCATAACTATAAATATATGTTTTTAATAATTTAACTTTTAAAGCAAAGTAGGGTTTAGGTAATGATTCTGAATCTCCTATCCAAAAAAAAAAATCAATCGTTCTGAGATAATCTGAGAAGATTTTCAAATCCTTAAATCACAATCACTGAATAAGCTCCTTTAAAAAAAATCGAGTATTAACAAAGTAAAGAAAAAAAATAAGAAATTAACTTTCCAATATTGCCTCCCGAAGATACCTTATACAATATAACTTTCTTATTCTCTTCTGTTCTATAAACGGAATGCTTTATAGAGAAACTTGGAGTTTTCTCATTTGAAGTTTTATTTAACTTAGAACCTTACCGGCTACCCCCTTCACTGAGGAAAATCGATATTTAATGATCTTTAATAAGTTACAGTAACTTGACAAAGCTCTCTGAGGTGCCACTGAAATATTTAAAGAAGCAATCGTCGTTCCTTTTTTTTTTATTTCAAGAATTTTTAATTGTTTCGTTCCTTGGAGCCTTTATCTAAGAATGAAGCCCTGTTTTCAATAGATTAAATCATTTGGGAAGTTGAAGATTTAGGAATTAAAATTTGAATATATAATAGGAGTTTTTCGAAAATAAAGTATTGCGTAAAATATTCGGACCAAAAAAGGATGAATTAACTAGAGAATTTAGAGGAATACACAACACTGAATTGAGGAAACTACACCCGGTAAATATAATTCAAGTAATAACATTGCGGCGTGTAAGGCTTAATAACCACCGGATCCATAAAATGTTAATAAACACTGAACCGACAGGTAAACGTCCGAATGGTAGACCAAAACGTAGATGGGAGGATTGCGTAAAAACTGATTTAGTACAACTGGGTTTGGAGGGGCAACACTGGAAGGATGTATGTAGAGAGCGATTGGTGGTATCGGCATCGAACCTTCGGGTTCGTTAGGCTTACATTATTATTATTATAGGAGTTCCGTAGCTCTACAACACAATTTATCTATAACCATTGTGACCTTGAAAAAATAAATAAGCAAAACCTCTTTTTTTTTTAAACTTTATTTATTGATAGATATTACAATCTGCCACACCGTTGTGCATAATAGGTAATAGTGATGAATGATCTCATTTATACTAAAATAAAATAAAATAGAATGAAAAATAAATAAATATAAGAGAAAAAAAAGTTCATAAAAATAAATAAAATTTCTCTTAAAATATATACAAACAGAATGCAAAAACAAAAAAGATTCTTTTTTTATAAAATCAAAAGTTTATTTACTCTATCTTCAATATATTTTTAAGTTCCTTTTCTTCCGAGAATTGATATAAATATTTTATTTTTTTCAGAATCAAGTTAATAAGCATATTTTTAAGAAATATGTATAACTATTTAATGATATTAATTTACTATAAATCTACTCCGAGAATTATTAGTAGAAAAAATTACCGACTTTAACATTGTAAATAGGTCAATCTTGAACTAAGGTAAGTGCACCAGTTATTAACGGATACCAGCTATTGACAGGTCAACCTTTGTTCTTACATAGTTCGAGAATAATATAATTGTCTAAAGGAAAGGTCAATAAACTTTTCGCCTCCGTTGTTTAGCATAATATAATTCACTGTTGGTTTTGAAAAGTACATCTGCATTATTGTAATATATTATGACGAAGAGAGGGAAAAAAGTATACCCGAAACGTCCAAGAATAAAATAAATAAATGGATGAATCAAAATTGGCGCCAGTTATAATAATAAAAATAATATTCTTTATTTAGTCCATATCTAATATTTTCGATACCAGATCGTAGCCCACTTTGAGAAAAAGCAAATTTTCACCGTTAGTGTATATTCGCCGTCTTAAAACAACTTGGGAGGCATCGCTGTGGGTTGAAGAAGGAGCGGTGGGGAAAAATAAAAAAAAGCACACCTAACCACGACCCCAAGGTGAGTTGTTTTAACAATGAAAAATAAACTGTTTTCCCAGGACAGAGTTTTTCCGCCAAACAACTTTCCCTCAACGGGACGACGGAAATTCCAATGTTTAACATACTGTTGGTCCACACCTTGTTGATTTTTTCGTGACAACTTTACAGAATTTTCTGCGTCACTCATTGACTCAACAAATCGCTATATGCTCATAATGTTTCATTGAAAAAAAGTGAGAAAAATAAAGGATATTTATAGAATGGAAACACAACGATAAAACAGACATTGCTAAAAAAAACATCAACTAATAGTAGAACAAGAGCCAAAGAGGAGAAAATAGGCAGTTATTTCACCGTATTTTTTTATTTGAATTAAAACTATGTATAATTACTAGTCTAAATTGATGTGTCTGCCAAGTATTGGTAGAGGGAATAAAAAATGACGACTGCAAACAACACTAAAAAAACACAAAAAGAACAACATATAAAGTAGAGTAAATTTGCCAAAATATCGTTCAATAGTTTCCGAGATATAGTATAGTATTTTTTATGATACATTTTTACGTCGAATGTTTTTTGTGATAAACATTTCTCAAAATCAATTCACTCTCAATCTTAAGAACTATTGAACGTAAATAGCTCTATTAGGGCTCACATTTTAGCAAATTTTCTCTCCCTTAAATGATATTCTATTAGATTTTTTAGTGTTATTGATAATTTTAAAGATATTTATTTTTTTAATTAAAATTATTTATGGTTACTAGTATAAATTGATGAGTTTGCCAAGTATTGGTAGGAGGAATAAAAAATGGCGACTGTTTCAAAACATTAAAAATTAATTAATTTTTCTTAAGAGCTCTTTATCTTTAAAATTACAAACAACAATGAAAAAAAAAAAAAGAGAACATGATATAAAGTTGAGTAAATTTGCCAAACTATCGTTCTATAGTTTCCGAGATATAGTATAGTAGTTATCATGATATTTGCTAAAATAAATTAATATATAGATGTTCGGACAAAATTTCAATTGCAAAATTTGGTAGTTTTAAAGATATAGAGCTCCGAATGAAAAATTAAATTTTGTTAACGTTTTAAAACATCCGCCATTTTTTATTTCCCCTAGCTATACTTGGCAGAATCATCAAGTTAGACTAGTAATTATAAATAGTTTTCGTTAAAGTAATAAAAAATTGGAATGAAATGACTGTATTTTTTCTCCTCGGCTCTTGTACTATGTAGTCATAAGCATGGTAGACTTGCATGAATTATTTCGATGAAAATTAGTACAACGTATCTCATAAGGATTCTTGCGATTTTTATTATTTTTTTTTTTTTTTTAGATGCTGGCTAATATGTGTTGATAATGTAAATGTTTGACGAATCATCAGCTCTCTAGAACATAGGAAAAAAGTTAGGTTTTTTTTATTTATGGTGAAGTAAGACTATGTATGCCTAGAAAAAAAAAATATAAACAATTTCTTTTTTTATGTAAAAGATTGTTTTAAATTTTTTTAAAAGTTTTATTATGACACCTATGAACGAAAGGGAATAACATAACTTTGCAGCAATTTTACTCAGGATTGTTACATCAAACCTAGTGCTAAAAAAAATTATAGAATGTTTTTAGCACTAGGTTTTCTCCTTATTGTACTAAGTATTTTTGTGTAAACTCCTTTCTAGCAATATTTTTTTTTCATTTGATACATTTTCTTATTATACACATTCAACCTTATTTCATCATACACTAAACCTTAATGTTCTATACGTGACCGATCTAGCCTGAACCAAATACCATCCCATTACAAACTCCCTCACCACCCAAAACCAATATTTTTTAACAGGGGGGTGTTTTTCCCAAAATACCTAATACAGTAAAAATTATAGAATATTGCGTCAAAAAATACAATAATATTTTGATAACGAAAATTAGTGACATAAGATGGATTGATGTTTCACACTAACTGCTTCGTTGATTTATTTTGTATATGATAAACTTCTTGTAATAAACTTCCCAACCACCCAAACCAACTTGTTACAAACCTATAGCTTCTCCTTCATTACTAAATAATCCTCCTAGGCGTCTGAAAAGAAGATGGCCTCGAGATCTTCTCTAGAAATGTGTTTATATCACGTTATATATCACTTACAGCAAATTTACTAGTTGTATATATTTTTATTCAATAGTAAATAAATGATAATTTACATATAAATATAATTTACATATTACATATATAAGCAAATGGCAACAAAAATTCGTTTTGGTTTAGTATCCAAATTTCAATATTAATTAAATGTGGGGACTACCAATAAGTAAGTTATCTTTATCAATGATTTCATCAAATGATGAATTACAAAAGTCATTTCTCCCTATCTTCTGGAATCCTTTGAACTTATTTTAACCCAAATATATATTTCTCACCGGGGTAAAAATGCCTCATAAAACTTTATTTTTAACATAATCGTTTTCCGCCTTGACCATATCTAAAGACAGGCTAAATCCCATGGGATTTATACGTAGTAATAATCATATATTAATGGGATTTCCAATTATAGGGGATGGGCTTTTGCTAATGTAGGGCTGGTAGGAGGCAAGCATCTACTAAATAAGCCCAAAGCCACTAATAAACTAACTATACTCTAGAAGATATTTATGGCCTACCCAGCCGTCGTGGCTTACCTTTGTGCCTCAGGTATAGTAGCCGATAGTCCAGCTTTATTCCATTGATTTACGATACTTGTTTATTAGTCCTATCTTCTAATAGGATCTACTCTAATGTAGCGGCAAACATAAATAAAAAATCAAGGAATTGCTAAAATTAATGTTAAATCACTGCTCGTCTGAAATTAACCAAAATCTGCGGTGATTTTTATTTGTAAATGAGCAGTACCAGATTTTAACTGAGTGGGCTGTATTTAGTGAATTTAAAAATAATGAGACATGGTGAAACTGGGATACAAGCTTCTATTCTTGTATAATTTATGACAATTACTTATATGTTATAGCCAAAAGTGGTTACAATTTGTATGTTTGATTAGTCATTAATTTGGAATATTAATTTAAATTTCGACATTTTTACGTCGAATGGTTTTTGTGATAGACATTTCTCAAAATAAATTCACTCTCAATAACGATAATTGAGAACTATTGAACGTAAATAGTTCTATTAGGTTTCACACTATAGCAATTTTCTCTTCTTTAAATGGTGTTCTACTAGGTTTTTCAGTGTTATTGATAATTTTAAAGACATGGAGCTTCGAAACAAAAATTAATTTTTTTTTAAACATTTTGAAATAGCCGCCATTTTGTATTCCCCCTACCTCAACTTCGCTATAGAGGAAGTCAAATATTAAAGAGACAGGAAGTTTGGAATAACATGAAGAGTAATCGGAAGGTATATAAAGAAGCAGAGGTTAGCTTAGTATACAAGAAGGAGGATCAAACGGGAGTAACAAAGAGACGAGAGGTATGCCTTGTAAGATAAAGCCCGCACTGAGGAAAGCTGATAAGTGCTTGTTGACTTAGCCTGGGGACTTAGTTATTACCGGTGGCAGGCTCTGTGGGCGGGACTTAGCTACTGGCGACAAAAACCTTTCGAATGACCATCAATAACCGTACTGCTTCTTACCTCTCTCTCTAACACCTTTTTCTTTTCTCATTTTTTTATTCTG
>NW_027108888.1:657920-667079 GCF_000696795.3 Halyomorpha halys | reverse complement strand
AAGATCGTAATTGGTTTAAACAAATAAGCAAATAAATACAAAAATAATGTAACTTTAGTTGTAAGAACACACTTATATATAATATGTAATATAACATATTAAGTTATTATTCTTAATAAATTCATAAAATTTAAGATTTAATTTAATTCATAAGTTAAACAGTTATTACAATAAAATGGTTTAAATACAACATTTCAATAATTTAAAACACTGACTTCATATTTACGATTAAACTTAACAAATTTTCACGTTATGCAAATGCATTTATTATACTTATAAATTTATAAATGGAAAAACATTTAAAAAGTATAAAGTGGCTAAAAGGTCACAAACCTCATTCATTATTCATTAATTATTTTGGCAGTTAAAGTTATTTTAATACTTTATCTCCATTTAAATTTTGAATAAATAAATACAGAAATAAAACAATTAAAGATGTGGAGAATAAATTTATATTTGGAATAATTTAGGCGTTTTTTCCCAGATTAGAATATCAATTATGTATTCCTATTCAATTTTCGATTCCAAAGACATCAAAATATAGTTAAGCTGAATTAGGTAAGTGTCTGTATCAGAAAGTAATGAGCTGAATTCAATAAAAAAATCTTTGACTGCATTTTATAATTATATTAGAATAAATAATTATGAAAAATATGTAGGAAAATAAAATATTAAAACTTTGTAATTAGGCATGATACTAGCTTTATAAGAACTAATTTTTTCTAGAATTCATGAACTTTGTAGAAATTATGTATAGATATGACACACACACACACACACACACACACACATATATATGTATATACATTTTTATAACGTTTTTTTAAACTGTTAATAATATGTATTTTTTGGTTCTTGATGTTCAGTCAATAAAACAACTCTATTGTCGCGATTTTTCGTAACTTTATTGCATAGTCATACCCTACAATTCTTTTTACAAATATAAACCGTTTTTTTTGTTTTGTTTTTTTAGAACAAAGAAGTTCTTTAACTCTAGTTTTGAATTGTATCACTTAGTTGTATAGATTAGTTGTATTGCAATGTAGAACACACTGTAATTATAGATTATAAGTAAAATTTATAGTTGTTAATCTTAAATTATACTCGTAACTATGTATATATAGTTGACCGTGATGTATAAGAAATTGATATATAAGAAGATGGTCAGGGTTGCGGTCAAAAGAGAAACAAAAATAGTTTACAACTATTTATTTACCGACGTTTCGCCCCACTTTGGAGGGCTTCATCAGGGCTGTTCAAAGCGAACGGTTGTATCAAAAATAGATAAAATGTAAACTATTTTTGTTTCTCTTTTGACCGCAACCCTCACCATCTTCTTATATATTAAATTACAATCTATTGATTTTAATTTTGTAATAATTAGTTAAAGAAATTCATTGTTCTAAAAAAACGAACACAAAAGAACTGTCTTTTCATAGTAGGGCATTACAACGCCAACAATACAACTGCAAAACGTTGCCACAATAGAATTTTTTTATAGACTGATTGATCCTCAAGACAAAAAAAAATGTAATTTAATCATCAACGTCTATTTTTTTAGTATTGAATAATTAAAATTTAGATATTAGCAATGTTATAAACCATAAATACAAACTATACTCATTACACAATTTACTATAGCTCATGCCTCTAAACAAAAAAAAAAAATGACATTTAAAGTTTATTCATCAAGTTATTCCGTTTTAACTATATATATAAGTAGAACCCCTAATATATTAAACAAAATTTCATATTTGCTTTTCAAGCCCTCTGTCGAAACAGCCCTACACTAGATCATGAGACGAAATTGAAATTCAACATTAAAAAAATTAATTATCTCTACATATATGTTTACACGTAAGTTAAACAGCACCTTCACTAGACTAGACTAGGAGTATCATTTCAGGCTAAAAAATATTCATGTTTTAACTATAAAACGGAACTAAGTTAAAATATACATATACATTTTTTAATATATAAGTTCATACAAATATTATTTAAGTATTGATATTTTTTCATCAAGAGAGAAAAGTACATACTCCAGCAAATAAGATACGCAGGCTACGTATTAAAATGAAATGGTTTTCAAGTTATTAGAGAATCAATAAGTTTCTTATGTATCCATTGTTTCTTAGATTCATACATGAGTACAAGAAACTATATTCTACTAATTGGTGTTATTGATCTTTTTTTTTTTTTTTTTTTTACCATGCAGGTTGCAATTGAAAGATAAACGCATTGTTCTTTGATAATAAATTAAAAACAAATAAATGCACTCATGAGTACTCGTCCCTTGTACACGAATTGGTTGAGTTGAAAGTTTAATTGAAAATTCGTGGCACTCGATTCAAGGTTAAATTTACCCTAAACTTCAGGTAAAGCTAAACATTTATTTTAATTTGGACCGACCAACTAGAACCTGTTAGGAACCAACCTTCACTGTTTGATCGCCAAACAACCGAGGCAAAGGCAGACTTTAATGCACTTTAATTGGACTCAAATTCAGAAATATATAAAAACAAAAAGGTGAGGTGGTTCATTTTTTAGTAACGTGGAAGGAAAAAAAAAATTTGCACCGCACTTGTATGCTCTCAAACGTAAAGATTCATGGAGTAATGTAACATAACATAAGTACAAACTATTCATACTCCAAAATAATGTTTCTAGGAAAGAAAATCTTTTCATATTTTACAAAAATGGCTAATATATGTATATAATTAAAGCAATTCATTAATTTCATAAATAAGAATTGCTTCCCCTTGCTTAAATTGAGGCATGCATACGTTATAGCTTTTCCATAATCAAGTGGTCTTGGTTTCTCAATTCTTTCACAACAGCGTACCTAAACTTTTGTATTAATATTGCTACAATAATAAGACTAATATAATCTCGCGATGGACTATTCGCATTGTAACAGACTGCTGTCTCAAAATAAATTTATATAACGTTATAAATGATCTAATTTCATTTTTAAAAAATTAGGAACGGTACAGAGCATTAAATAATGGTTTATTGTTAAAATTAATTATTTATCATATAAGCAAATAAAAAAAAAAAGAATAGTAATGTAGTGTTAACCTTCTAATATTGTCATGGGCTGACAAGTGATTTCGGTGCCAAATAAAAAAAAAATCGGACGGTAGTTGCAGAGAAAGTCACGGACGGATTTTTTAAATCTAATTCTTCCATTCTATGTAAGTTTAAAAGATTTTTACACCCTAAAATTTAGAAGGGAGTTAACAATCTCATTTCATTAATCCCAATGATTCCTAATTGGTCCGGCATTCTTCACTCTTATACTTTACTTTCCACGAGCACTAAAACAGTTAATCCTGTCTGGCCATACCATACCTTTTAACACTTTAATATGTTTAGTGATTTAGAAAAATTTAATATGCATTGGTTTGTATCAAGAATATGACAAGCCACGTGGTCAAAATCTTTCAGAGAAGCTGTTTCAAAATAAACTGCTTCACTTGAAAGTATATGTACCAACATTTCTTTTTCTATATTCTTTCATCATTTTTTGGAGGTAATATTTTATTTGTTTTAATTTGTCTTCCTTATTTTAGTCGACAATATTTTTCCTGCTTGGGTAAGACCACCTTCAACAGTCAGTTAAAGGTGATCGCCTATTTCAATGTGCCTCTTAAGAGATGTTGAGCAACGTACACATAAATATAATATTATTTTATTCTATTTTATATAAATATAAAAGGAGATAAAAACAAATAAAGCTCTTTGTCTCTGGAAAAAGAGCAATAAACTGGCCCAGAGCCGTTGCTTAATCATTTAGGCGGTTTTTCTACCCCGCTACGAACACCCAGTCCCGGCGGTTTTCTAGTCCCTTTTAATAAATTGCAGACTCCTTAAATTTTCTCTTTAATTACCCGCCTTTTCTCTTCTTAATCTCTATTCATTTCCCATGCTATTCATCTAAATGAAGAATTTAAGGTCCTTTTTTGCCCTTTTTTTTGTCAATGTTTTTCCGTTTTCCTTAGTGGTGGCAAAATAGATGTGGCTTTGGCTTCATTAAGGGAAAGAAGAAAAAAAATATATAAAACTGTATTGTTACCGATGTAATAATGTATAGATTAGTTTAAAAAATATATATGTTTATTAAAACTTATTTATTCAACTAAAATTTTCAATACAAAAGACTATAAAACAGACTATACCTGAAATGTTCACACCAGAAATAAAAAAATAACGTCATCATCACTAGTATAATGAATTCATCAACAACTCATCAAACTTTACACGTTTCGTTCAACTCATCTTTTGGTATGATTATTTTGTCCAACAAATAGATTACTTTCAATAAAAGGTCTAAAGATTTTTGTTTTGTATTTTAATATAAATGGGCATTAACTGATGTTCAAAAACTGATACTTATCAGCGACAGAGTATTTCTGGAGAGGGGAGGATGGGTTAAAACTAGAGCAGGAGGATGTTCATGTAACTAGGTTGACCAAGAATGGGAAGATGCAAGAGCCTAATAAATCAAAATAACGAGCAAACGAAAGGAAGCTGTTAAGGATGAGCAATTAACGCCTTCAATTTGTGGTGCTATACAGAGAGAAAGCAGAGCCGTCCGTAGCTCAGTGGTTGGGCACAGACATTCTGAGATCGATTGGCGGTGCCGGTTCGAATCCGGCCATGGGCGTTGATATTTTTCATTCAGTGGCGGTCCTTCAAAATGAAAATCTTTGACCCCCAACCATAGTGAAAATAATGGGAATACAAATAAATTTATAACTGGCTATACGGAAAATTCTAATGCCATTAAAATATATGTAAAACAGAGAAAGCAGTTTATGTTCCATAGAAAGGGTTGGGAATGCAGTAGATACATGTGAAATACTAAAGGCACCCTATCTTCCCAAAGCTATAAATGCAATGTGTTAAGCATTATAACTACCATTTTTTAAATTACTATTAAAACTTATTACTTACATTATTCAATTAAGGTATTTATTGGACCAATAATACTACATGATAACATTAAAACAAAACATGGATACGAAATTCAATACAATACATATATACATTCCAGATGATACTTATTAGATTTAGACAATTATTTAATTAATTAATTTTAATTTTTTGAGAATTTAATAGATCGTCAAATTAAATCGTAAAATGCATAATATTTAAATAAATGTAATAGTATGAAAATCAAGTGATTACATAAAACTTTTGATCAAATTGTTACTACTTGAATTATTTGCAAATAAAATTATTTGTTGTAATAACTTATTTCCTACTTTTACTTGAAAAAGTCAACTAAATGAAAAATTGAAACTTTAGATCAGTATGAAAATAACAACTTGATCAATGAAAGAACAACCTAGTTGTTTCAGAGATAATGCCAAACAAAAGAAAATAACCGTTACTTTTTGTCCTGCTATTGGGCGTGGAGGAGTTTTTTTTTAACCTAAAAACAATAGAGAAATAGAATGGCCGTTTTTTACAAGTTAGTCGTAGCACAATACACACAGCAATTGACTAAAATTATATTTTTGGACTCAAGAGACTCCGAACCTAAATATCAGTTTTAAACCATCCGTTTTGAACTGATTGTATCTTTCTTACCTCTGGTGACAGTAAGAAAAGTACCATAAGCAAATATAGCTAATTAAATCGTAAGTGCATTTAGGGAAAATAACAGTAGATCTACTTTGAATATGCAATGGATTTTACAATCGAATAACATAACAATTCAATAAAAATTGATCGGTCTGCAAGCCAAAATAAAATTTTCAATATAAATGTATATCTATATACTGATATATAGATATATATATCAGTATATAACTATACAGTGTATAGATATCAGTATATAGATATACAGCTAACAATATAACTGTTAACTGATCGGTATTAGTACTCCTCCGCGAATAAATTTTACTAAGCTATTTATTATATTCGTATTGTTATTTTAAATTTAAAGCTACTTACATAAAAAATATAATTTGATGATTAGCACTCAGCGGTAAATTCATGAATTTCCTTTAATTTAATTTTCCTAGTTTATCTTTATTTAATAGATTAAATCATAAAATGAGATAGGATCTTTTATTGTCAAAATAAATTGTTCTTTTATTTTTATTTCAGATATTTATATATCTTTATTTAAGAGGCGAAGCGATGACTTAGGGTGCTAGAAAAGAATAAAAAAACGATTCAGATCCATAAAAAAAAAAAAGAGAAGGAAAAACCAGTAATATTTTATAATTTGATTAAAACCCACAAGGGTCAAGTATTCTGTAATTTGTAAGGAAGTAGTGTTTTCAGAACAATGGTTGTATGTCCATTGTTCTGAAAACGGAGATGATTTTTTCAAGATCAACTATGTCATTTTTTCCTAGTTAAGGCAATCCACTTCATGAGACTGGGTGGACCTCAGAACACACAGGGTTGAATCACGGCTGCAATAACAGAATAAACAATTATCTATGACAACCGGATTCGAATCCAGGCCCTTGGAGTTAGTAGTATAGGGCCTTTCCATAATCTTTAGAGTAACTAATAAATTTAAAAAAAATATAAATTTACGAAAATGAAAGATGAAAGAAAAGAAGAAAAGTAAAGTTAATTTTAATTAATTCATGGCATTAGATACAAGGTGCAACTGTGACCTGTGATTATGTCTCAGTTACTATTCATATATAAATATTAATTAATTAACTATCTCTAATTGTTAATTTACTACAAGACTTTAGTAGCTTTGATTTTATTATTACACTATTACGTCTGATACAACGTTTACATTATAAATGGCATAATCTGCTAAATGAGATTCCTAGAATTACCTAACTGGAATCACTCCCCCATAGCGGTTTCCACTAAAATCTCCTAAATCTCAAAACCCGCCCATTAGTTACCAAGTAATCCGAATTTAATGAAAGCTGTGTACTCGAAATAAAATAGATTATTCTAAAGTAAATGCAATTTATCATCACATGTACGGCTTTAGTAATTATGAAAGTAGTTATTTGATAATGCCCTTTAAGATCAATCTAAAATAAAAACTAATTTGAAAGTACATATTGGTCTAAAAAGAAAATATTTTTATTACTGCTGTATTCTCAATACTAATGACGCGGCAGAAACCGAAGATCCGGAATCTCTAGCGGGTTCTGCTTTGCCTCCTTCGTATGGCAGTTAAAAGTTTTATTGAAATCTTATGTTATTCGATGGTAAAATCCATTGCATATTCATAGTAGATCTATTGTTATTTTCTCTAAATGCACTTACAATTTAATTAGCTATATCTGCGTCTTGTGCTTTTCCTACTGACACCAGATGTAAGAAAGATCAATCAGTTCAAAACGGATGGTTAAACCTGATATTTGCGTTTCAGAGCCTTGATACGAAGGAGGAAAGCTTGGTTAAGGGTTCCTAATGCCAATGTAAATATTTTATATAGCTGCCAATGAGTATTTATTATATTTTTCCTTAAATTTTCTTTTCTTTATCTTATATATAAATTATTTCGTTATTATTTAATCAGCTTTATTTGATTATATTTATTATATCGATTTATATTTTTGTTTAATACATAACATATTTGTAATGTTATGGGAATGTTTTTAAATTTATATGAGGAGATGGTCGGGAGGGAGTGCGGTCAAAATAAAACACAAATAACTTGAAGTAACTTATTTATGTATAAGCCCAGAATTTCTAGCCTTCATCAGGGCTAAGAACAGGACAATATAACAACTGATGAATACAGAAAATAAAAAAAGAAAATATAAACAGAGTGACATAAAGTAAATAATTGTACAGAATGGAGTTGAAAAAATAAAGTGATGAAAGAAGTGGAAAATAAAATGTATGCATAGGTAATTGAATAAATAGGTAAAATAACATAACTAAGGAAATAAAATAAAAATGAAGTTACAAAATCCAAACAAATATGAATATGTTAGTTTACTAATAATTTAAAAATTAAAATTATGAAAAGAAAAAGAAAATTAAGAGAAAGAAAATGTATGTAACAAATGAAATATGCAACCATAAAAAAGAAGCAAAATATAAGTTAAGTTTAACAAAAGAAATGAATAGAGAAAAAAAAAATTAAAAACAACAATAATAATATATGGTGAACATAACTAATAATGTGGATAAGGAAAATTGAGAAAAAAAATATAAAAGAAAGGGGGAGGGGGGAATAAAGATAGGGATAAAAAAGAGAATAACATATAAAACGTTAGTTTGAAATCTTACCGCCAAGTGGGTTCTGCGCCGCGAATGGCCTTAATCCGAATTAAAAATTAAGTTACAGAGATGACAAAGTGTTTTTTTTTAGAGGAAACGTTACAAGAGGGTAAAAAATAAAAAGTAAAAAGTATAAAATATTTAGAAATGGAAAGCATGTGAGAGGGTGACGACAAATGGCTTAGAAAATGTTTAAAAAGTGAAATAATACGTTATCAAATGGGCGAAAAAATAAAATAAATAAATTTAAAAAATTACTTTTTATAAATTTTAGGTTTTTAATTTAATTGTTATATTGTTATCATTTATATTTTTTTGTATATATTGTATGAATTAATAATTAGAACATTAATACTTATTTTCACAAATTGTGGCAGATTGTATTATTATTCTTCAATAAAAACATATTTCAATAATATTATTATATCCAATCTTTCAGTCAAATCTTGTGGACCATATTTAAGATCAGATAGAGTAATTACTTTTCAGCTCTTAAAACGACAAAGATTCATAAAAAATACGAAATCACCATACACTGTCAACTAAATTAATCAGACACTCAAATTATCATTATTCACAAAATGAAATAAGGTACGAGTACATATTTAGATCGGGAGGCTAGTCAAAGACGGACGAGGAAACTGCTAAAATGAAAAGGAAGAGACATCATGGAAAAAATTAAAAAGGTCATATATTCATCTCTTCGAAGAAATATGCCATTCATACTAAACATGCACATTGCAATTTGATGAAAAAATTTATTCGCAAGAGAGCAGTAATGCAAGAAAAGGGAAAAGGCATTTGATGATTAAATACAGAAATGATCAGATGATTTGCAATATAATCTTTTATACGACGGCATGAAAGCTTTTCTCAACCTCTCAAGATATTGCAGACAAAAAATTTCCATCATGATATAAAAGGAACTTCGAT
>NW_027108888.1:656523-656991 GCF_000696795.3 Halyomorpha halys | reverse complement strand
TATCTTATGACGTATACAATATGCATATATAAATCTTCTTATGCATTTGAAAGTATATAAAGAGAGGAAGTTGGTATAACGTACAAATTAAAAATAACAGTAAAGTTTTTTTTTCCTCCGGCACATTGCACAGCGGCCACAGAGGGCCTTTTGTAAGTCGTGCCTCCCCTGCTCAAAGCAGGCCAATTGCCTTTGCGAATCTGGACACTGTGCAAGGATCCAAATTTTGGGGTCCAAGATAGGATCCTTACCGAAGATGAGTAATCATGTCCATGCTACTGCATCACATCTACAAATGATGTGGTAGGCAGTCTCATCATCCTTTCTGCAGAACCTGCAATAAAGGGACTGTATCAATCTCATTTTATAGAGATGTATATTCAGCTGACAGTGTTCCTTGTATAGACCTGTCACCCATCTAAAATACTCCTATCTAAGAAGAGTGTTACTTCCCTTGGGGAACATTTT
>NW_027108888.1:636471-656105 GCF_000696795.3 Halyomorpha halys | reverse complement strand
TCCCACAAAATGAAGAACTTTGACCCCCAACCATGGTTAGGCAGTATAGGACTCCAATGGGAGTCTTGGCCGAAAAAAAAAAAAAATAACTACCCAGCGCATAGATGGCTACCTGACTATCTGCATATATCGTAATTAGCCTCGTGGCCCCTTTTATTAAATTCTTGGCACAGACATTGATTACAAATACTGTGGTGTGATTTCCTAGCGAAATGGATATGCCTTGTTTAGGCATATCTATCCTCCATATTCCTGCTCCAGATCCAAGGATCTGAACAAGTTCCATTAAGGATCCGTCTGTATAGCAGTTTACCCCGTTGAACGGTGTGTGTGGGGTCTAAACCCTTCAATCTTAACACAATAGTAAGTGTCCTTATACTTCTTCACCTGATGACCAGAGTGCATAGCCAGGATCCAGTCTTCATTGATCTTCCTGAACAGTCTTCCATGTCCCTCATAGGTTAGAGAATGGGAGTCCGTTCCTACTATTTGAAGAGCTAAGGGCTTGAGCCTGAATCTCTATATGCAGAGGTGGTATGTTAAAAAAAACCTCGCTACAGAAGGAGTAGTGCTCATGGCACCGTTATCATGAGGCATGTCAGTCTCTGAAGTTTCCCAAGCCAAGCTCGGGATTTACTGGCGTAATCTTAGGCCACCCACCATACGATAGCAGCGTAAAGGACAATGGGTCTTATGGCAGCCATTTCCAACCAATATATGACTTTTGGTTTAAGGCCCCAGGATTTACCTACGGCTCCTTTACATGCCCAGAGACACCTCAGTGCCTTCATACCTGGCCCTTTCAACATGAAGTTGCCACTTCAGTTTACTATCAAGAGTAACGCCAAGGTGTTCGACTTCACTGCAGAATCGAAATCTTTCACTGTTAAGATACGGCTATAACTAACAAACTCCATTTTTCATGATTAAAATATCTATCTACTTTTTTTGATGTATTTTTTTTCGGGTTTTAATGGTTGTTCTGAAAGAATATTGACAAAAAATAAAATGTTTACAAATATATATTTATGAGTAAAATGAAGACATGAGAGGATGGAGGTGTTATGATACAAACATGTAAAACTAAGAAAAATTGAATTTAGACTGAATAACTCCGAGTTTTGTATCTTTAAAAACTACTTTAATTCAGGTTTAGAAATATAAACCAATTCATAAATAATAATAATTGCAAATTCATTTACAATTATTTAATTTTACGTCCTCACTAACAAATGTAGGGAAGGGAAGTTTAGTATTCATGCAGAAAATTAAAAAAAAATAGTAATAAATGTATACAGAATCGAAAATTTTGCCTTCCATGATAGAGACTTCAGAAAACAAATTTAGTCTGCATTACTTTTTAGCCAAATTTGTATTCCAGCGTAATCGATTTATATAAATACTTATAATTAATATGAAACAGATTTTATGTCTAAATCGTCTGTTTCCATTCATCAAAATGAACTTATAATAAATATACAGCGGTAATAATGGCAATAATAAATAATAAAATAAAACAAGTGCACTTGATTAAAGTAGTTTCCGGTTTGAAATATAAGTGTTCTTGTAGACTTTAGAGGGAAAGAATCAAGAAAGGATTTTTTTTAATATATATAAGTTGGAAATTATCTAACGGAATACATCATATGTAAATTATTGTTACTTTTATTTATATTTTAACTGTTAAGTTTAAGTTTATGTATTTATTTATATCTTTCAAAATTACAAAAACAAATTTCAATTTTACAATATTCCTTTTTATTAAGTATGAATTTTTACTGTAATGTTTGAAAAAAGTAGTAAGTATGATGAGGATATACTGATCTATGTAATTGGTAGAACTTTTTTACAACGAAATTTTTTACTTGTTTTTTTTTTTTATTTGCAGCCTAAATTTAATCCATATGTCCCATGAAATATGTACTACGAGTATATAATAAAATACAAGATATAAATGAAAGAGAATTGATGGAATTTTCATATTGGATGTCATGAAACATGTTAGAGAATTCTGAGATCCATCAGTCGATCTGACCGTAACCCAACTTGCGCATTAACGGAGAAGAGACGCTGTAACACAGGGCCGTGATAAATGTCTAATTGAAGTAGGCTGTAAGGGAGGAGGCGACAGAGGGACGTACCTGCCCACCTTTGTCATTTCTCCTAAATGACCTGCCTCTTGGTCATGTGAGTCACGTGCTCGTCCAGCGCCATCTAAATGGAAATGAAGGAAATTAACAGCCCTTTATGAGGACTTGACGGCTTAGTCTCGTCCAAACATTTCCTAACCTATCTGCTGTTTTATTCGTCTCATTTACCAACAAGACCTATTGAGTATAAATAATGCTTTGACTTATCAAGCTGTATTAGTTTACTTAGGCTAGTCATATTCCAGATTGTATGTGTCTCAAAAATAAGTACAGTAAAATTCCTTTTATTTGTCTTACGGAAAACATAAAAGAAAAACCTAAAATATTAATTTAACTCATATATCATACAGGTAAAAATTAAAATGCAAAACAAAACCTAATATGTATGTATGTGATATATATATTTATAAATAAACAAGTTAAATTTGTTTAAAAAATCATTAGAGATATGATTTAGTTTGTGTAGGAACAATTTTTTGTTCCGACAATTCCGTCAAAGAATCAGTTATCCAGTTTTATTTTACCGGACTTGTTTTACTCCATTAAAAAGAACTAGAAACTCCAGTTTCTCAAGTTAGTTTAGAATACTAACATGAGTGTTAGTAAAAAAAAAAAAAAAAGGTGACTCAAAAGACATTTTTAAGTTTCTTATTTATATTAACAAGATATCCTTCGGCCAAAACTCATTACAATACATTGACTAACAGACTAATACAGAAATTAGAAAACAAAATTTCCAGACCTTAACAGAAAATCTAAATACCACTGACAAAGCATTATGGACAACTATTAAAAAGCTACTAAAATACAAATTATTCAACCATCCACTTCTCACTAAAAATAAAACTTGGACACGATCAGATGAAGAAAAAACTCAAATGTTCGGCGAAAACCTCTTCAAAACTTTTAACCCCTATCCTGATATCCCTAATCCAACCCATCTTGGACATGTTGAAGCAAAGATTACAATTCCACTCCAAATGATCCTTCCTACTAAAGCCTTTCATCCTACAGAAATAATGAACATCATCCACCATTATTCACTGATAGCATTCATGTGTCATCTGCAAGTTTTAAATTTAAAAAATTTACTTGCACCTTTATTAAATATAAAAATGATTTTTTTAGTATTATATTGAAATATTAAATAAATTTTTTTTAAATTGTCTTAGAACAATAAAATGTATAAAAACATTTAACAAATTGAAAATTTCTGAATAAATATGGAGCTCTGATAATACATTATTTGTTATACATAATGAAAGAATATGATAAAATTCGTAATACATAACGTATAATAAATAATAAATACATTTAACAAAAAAAATGGAATAATTTTTCATTCCTTTGATGAAGTAATTATTTATAAATTTGTACCTAAATGAAGAGTGCCCAAGTTTGGTTTTATTCAGAGGTATTCCACGTCCATTTTGTTTAGGCACTTCTTTTATTATATTCCATATACATTACAGAAACCCAAGATAGCAGAATACCTTGAGGGTGTAAGGTCTCACTTAGTGGTGTAGGTTCCATCACAGCCCTTTTCAGTAAATATTTACAATGTGGGATGTGGGGTGCTCACAAGCTGGGACGGGTTCACTGATTTCGATGAATCTTTTTTGGTGATACTAGGTAGAAAAATATTGGACACGTCATAGAGTTCTCGCCAAGGCGCAATAGTTCTCGCTCGCTCTAAGAGCCAAGAAAACCAAATCAGATAATTAAACCATTTCTTTGTATTAATGTTTTCTGCCTCAGTTCTGCACAGATATAAAAGTTACCATATAATAATCGAACTGTCTATATTTGTTATATAAAACATATTGCTGATCGTATTCAAATCTAAAAATAAATCACATAAACCAAAAGACTATTCGCCTAAAGTAGGTCAAACTCAAAACAAGATTCATTTTTAGTGTCTTTTAAAATCCCTACATACGAATTATCACAGAGGTTATCAATTTTTCTGACTTATTTTTTTGAGTCCTTTTTTTCCCCTTATCTGGCGTTATCGAAAATATTCATAACTACCCAAGATGACATCCTAATCCAACGGAACTAAACTTTTGTAAAATCGAATTTCTGATCTTTCAACCTATAACAATGTATCCTGTAACAATGTGGACTGATGCCATCATAAGTGAGAAAAAGTATATTCAAATGAAGAAAAAATCCTCAAACGTTTTGTATTTCCGGTCCGAATTTGTTCTGTTGGCAAAGGTCCGTTTTTTTGCCATTTCGTAAACCACTTCTAAGTTTCAGTGCATCAGTGCAGTCATGTTGAAGGTAGAGTGAGTTTTGTGAGTTCCAGTAAAGAATCATATCACCTCTGGGTGTGATCCAAATTCAACGTTACAATTGATGGAAAGTCAAATTTATACTCTTTTCATATCAATCAATACCATCTAGATTTCATGTCATGATTTGGAACAATGAAAAACTCTTCAAACGTTTTATTTTATAAACGTTGAACGTTTTACAAACGTTTGAAGATTTTTTCCTTGAGAACCGTACATTATACGGTTTTAATTTGTTTACAATTTAGGTCCTGTTTTTCCCATTTCTTGTAGTTCATAGGAAACTAAATCACTCCAATGTTTTATACGCATTAGGGAAATCATGTTGAAATTATTACTATTTTGGTGTTTCTAAAAAAAAAAATAAACAAATAAAAAAAATAAATCGACTATATTGATAAAAAAAATAATATATTTTTTTTCAACGCAAAGAAAATTCAAATTAAGAATATTATAAGAAGCGAAAAACGAATTTCAGCTTTACTTTTCCTAAAAAACAATATTTTAACGCACTTGCTTGTAAAAATCATTGTCGATATCGTGCTAATATTTTAACATATTAGACTTACTTTTTCCAGTTTTTTTTTACAGCAATCGAAAAATATTATTTTAGTCCAAATGTTTTTGACAAGGGTTGGTGCCTTAGATTTTTATTTATTATTTTTAAATCACAAAACTCGGTCTACCTTCAACAAGACTGCATTAATCAACATGAAACTTAAAAATGGTTCACGAAATGACAAAAAAACGGCCCTTTGCGAACAGAACAAATTGGGACCGGAGATACAATGATGATTTTATTGTTTATTTGAATATACTTTTTGTCCCTTATGATGATATCTGACTAAAAGATGCATAGCTATGAGTTGAAAGATCAGAAATTCGATTTTATAGTACCGTTCGATTAGGATAACATCTGGGGGAGTTATGAATGTTTTTGTGAAAGCCAGACAACGTCAAAAAAAAACAAACTCCAATTCAAAAATTTCAGTGATAATTCGTATTTACGGGGTTTGAAAAATGTTAAAATGGGTTTAAAAAAAAATTATTAAATTAAAAATTATCTAATGTTTTGCACCTTATTAAATGTCATATCTAACTCACATATACTGATTTCAATGAAATCAGAAGAATAAGAAATAAGAATGAAGGAAAAGAAATTTTATGTTCTACTTATGTAATGTACTCACAATTTGACCTAAACAACGGACAATAAAAATGTAAAGACGAAAAATATATTAGATTGTTGCTTAATTTATATAAAGACAGAAAATGTGGGTAAACCAAAAATAAATACAGATATATGGGAAATGTCCTGTAATCAACACGGCACAGATTTGTCACAATAAAACTGGTGGTTCTTAAATTTTAACAGTAAGATTATCTAGATCCTTAAGACAGTTTAAAAATAATTAGTAACCATAATTAGTTACTTATGAAATTCAGCAATACTTACATTTAGTTTAAAATCTATTAATAAAAAAAATATCCGAACACGAGTTGATTATTAAAGAAGTCCTTAAATATTAAACAGCTTTTTTTGAATATATTATTTTCCTGAATATAAATTGTGGGGTCAGGCTGCGCCTCGGGTCGGTAGCCTCACCTTAAATGTATAAATTATTCTTATTGGACAAACGGATGGAAAAGGGGGGGGGAAGAATAAGGGAGGGGGATACTGCTATGCCGGAATAAAGTCAAGTTGGTCTAATAAGTACACGGAGAGGGGGTCAATTAGTATTATCTCTTAGTGAAAGGGTCGTAGCCCTAGCACGTTGGGAAGCTAGGAGCGATAGGTCCTTGATAAATGGCCGGTGGAATAGTAACGGATTAGTGTCCTTTCAGCTCCTCTTTCTTCCTCTTCTCCTTGGATAGCCTTCTAGGGGTTATGTGGACTTCGATCCCAATCTCGCTTCTTTTTCAAACACATTTGGCCGAGTTCTAAAGCTCACTTCGTACAGTTTGACCACTAAGAAAGTATCAGCAACCTATTTCCATAATATTTTTCATGGGCCTAAACCTATGAAAGTACTAGTTAAATAGGCATTCAATTTTTTATGGAATGTTCTGTGGAAGTTTCGATAGTTAGCTAAGCGGATGAACTAAACATTAATTTGAGATTTATCATTTAAATTTTTATTCAAAAATACAAAAAAATTATATTATATATAATATAATTGACTGAATAATTTCAAATAACGAAGATGGTTAGATAGTTGTTAACAATTTTTGTTTCTCACTTGCCACCCTGATCATTGCCCAATTGCTCACCAGTCACCCTCACCATCTTCTTCATTATTTGAAATGATACCGTTAATTATTTGTATATATAATTTTTTTTAACTTAAATAGTTGTTAACTATTTTTGTTTGTTTTTTTTACTGCAACCCTGATCATCTTCTTCATATTAAAAAAAATATGTAAATTCATATTGATAAATGTCCACACTATTTCATGCTAAAAAAGATTTTTACCGTTGTAAAATATAAAATTAACAACAAAATGGTGGACGAAAATCCGAAAATATTCTCTCATCTTTCACTCTGTGCTCAATAATATAAACTTTATCTACAATACGATATAAATCACGATATAAGTTGTCTGTAAAAAGCATAAAAATCCCAAAACTGAAAAGTTCATTTAGTTTTTTCCATAACACTTTTTGAATTAGATCATCATGAAGTGAGAGGATTTCTTCCAAAAACATTTAAACCATATGTGATTTAACTTTAGATTTTTTAAAAAAAAAGATAAGTTCACCTTATGATAATTGTGCTCAAGTTGAACTGTTCAGAAACAGAAAAAAAAATATTAAAAACAAAAATTGTTGTAAAATCTAAAAAAACTTCGACTGAATCTAGTAATTATATAGTAAAAGTACTTAATCCATGTCTATTGTATCAGTCATATTGCGATTCTGACAAAATAAAACAATATGAATTTATTTAGCATTGTTATAATTTAACCTTTTAAAGTTTATCAAGCTATAATTGAAAATTAATAATTAAATAGCTTGTTTATTAAATAAACGAGAAACATTTCCTCTAGCAGCCAACTGTTCATCTGTCAGATACATCAAGTGAATGTCAATTCTACAGCGGCGAATAAATCAAGTGGAATGGTAAGGGCTTCAAACGAATGGCGATGGGAGTGAGTGGGGGGGAGAGGAGAATGATTGAAGAGCGGAATCGATGTGAATTCAATGAGACCAATGGCCATGTCCGAACTTGGAGAACTCGCCGAAGAAAATAAAGTTCCGCACAGATGTTCTTTTGTACTGTCCGCCCGTTATAGCTTTTGTTGCTCAAAGTGCTAGGAACTTATATTATCGAAAAGAATAGCAAAAAAGGAAGTTTAGAGTCTTACTGAAATTGAAAAGTTTTATTTTTTCACACTCCATAATACATGGAAGCGTATGGGGCTTCCTGAGGTCAAAATTCGACCAGAAAAACAATATTACTCAATTTTTATTTTTACATAGAAACTAAACAACTTTTAGTTCTTTTAAATATTTTTAATGTTTACCCGAAATATAAGCATTATACTTCAGAAGAACGTAACTTTGAGTATAAATAAAAAATATACTCAGCTTTTAGCTTAAAATTTGCTGGGAAGAGGAGTTCAAAAGTACATATAAGTAACGGGAAAATATTGTACTTCTAAGTAATTATAAACAGGTTTTTAGTAAATTAGTTTCTTTAGTGTTTTCTGTTTTAATTTTGTTAATTATGTTTTACAATTAATTGTTTACAGTGTTACCAATGGGTAGTTTCTACATGCCTGTATCACTCCATTTCGATCTTACATCAAATATACTTGTATTTTTATGTAAATACAGTTTTAAATAGCAATAAATAACTTTTAAAAAAACAATTAATTGTAAATTAGAAATAAACAAGTTTAAGATGTTATTTTACGTTAGGTTTAATTTTTTTTATCTCTTTCTTTTATTTTCTTTATTTCTTATTTAATTTATATCTCTGTAAATATTATGTGAATATTCACTCCTGTTACTATTGTCTGTAAATGTATGACAGGATGTAATATTACAGAATAAAACAAAATTGTAATTACGAGTCTTTTATGATTATTAAGGGAGTGTAGTAGCTCAATAAAGCGCTGTGCTTTTACCTCCTCCGACCGCGATAAGTCCGTTGTTCAAGTAACAGTGCTTCCTTACAAAGTACTGGCCCTTCATGGGCTGTAATAGTAAAGATTTTAATTTTTAAAATATTTTTGTATGGAAGTAAAACATTTTATGGTTAGAATAATACGTATTTGTAATTTACATGGCCATTTCGTTATAAAAAAAAAAATATATAAGTACATCTTCAATAGCATTTTCCTAAAAATTTACGAGTGCAGGAAGTTTGCAAGATTTAAAATTATTATCTGAATTGCTTTTTCTACCAAAGTTGTTTAAACGTGTAAATTAAAACATTGCAGAACAACAAACATTTCTTAGTTCAGTTTTGGGGTTTTTCTAAAAGTTTTTATTTTCGACAAACATTATTCCCAACATTTAATATGGTTTACATTTAACATTTTTCAAGAAATTAATTGCCTAAAATCTCGAAACAATAATATTGCAATAGTAATATATCAATGACTTTCTTCACAGTGATTTTAAGTACATTTCCATTGGGTTTAAAAAAAAATACAATTAAAGATTTTCTATTTTAGGAAAAATAAGTTGTAATTTTCCTAAAAGAGAGAATCTTTAATTACATTTTTCGTACAGGATTTTGTATTAAAAATAATAATCTTTACATACTTAAAAAAATGAAGGACATTAAATACTTTAAAATTTAATCGAACACGATTTATTTACCTCTATTAATGGAACTAAGGAAAATTTTTTTTTTACCTCAGATTCTTCATTATGGGCACTTAAACATAAGATATTTAACTAAAGTTAATATTCCAAAAAAAAAAAAATGTCCTGCGAACAATGAACAACAATGAAATTTGTAATAACATAGAGATTGCGCTTCCTATTTAAATAGTTTTATATATTTGTTTCGCTCTTTTTTTTTCAGTGTAGTTCTTGCACAACTTAAAACCCATTCATCGTAAAACCAAGCTCGACAAATGATTTTATATTGTTAAAATAATATAATTTAATTTTTTTATTTATTTATAAAATTAGCTATCGATCGAAAAATGTTGCCTATCCCTGAGCCAACATCCCAGATTAAATTAAGTTGAAAAGTGCAGGTATTGATGGGAATGTGTGCAGACAGGCATACAAAAAAAGTAGTGCTTGGAAATATCGGAATCGGACCTTCTTGTTGGCATGGCCTTTTATATATTTATATTATATTTAAAAAAATAAATAAAGTATCTACCAATTATTCATCAGCAATCGAAGCTAGAAATCCATATGAACAAATATATATATTAACAAATAAAAGTTGGAACAATTTTTATTCCCAAGCCTATTGTTGAGAGAAACAGGTGACGGTAATCCGCAGTCTATAGAGCCCACGGGTTAATCCTACTGTACCTTCTGCAAGCTTCTCCTGTTCCTTTGTGAATGACTGTATACCATCTTTTATTGTTTTCTTTATATTGCAAGGTATATATTTTTTTAAACAAAAAACTGTCTTCAAATAATTCTTACTTATTCAACCGAATAACAAATAAGATAGGAATTGACTAGAATTTGTGATGAAAAACACAAATTTCTTATTTATTTATTTTTTTTTAATTCAAAAACATAAAGCAAAAAAAACTTATTTCTCTAGTTTATGAGAGAAAATATTTATTAAATTGTTTTTTAAGACAGTATGATTTATTATGTATTTCACAGTAAGAAAATATAATAGACATACTACAGTGTTCTGTTTAATAAAGTATCTAAAAAAAAAACGTATTCTTTATTTCTTTTTTATTTCAATTTTTTTTTATTTCCTTCACTTGCTTTGATCTTTGCTATAATCGTTCTTTAGAACTTTAGGTTCCTTGTAAACATCGAACATTTGGTTCTTAATGGCCAGCATTCATAAATATGTCTCATAATATCGGCTTGGGATGTTTACAGTGTAAAACATGAATCAAATATTTTAGTTTCTGTATTCAGATGGTGAAAACAAAAAAATAATCCTTATTTTTAACAAAATATTTCTCTGTACACCATGGCTTACAAATCGACTAGACCAATACTGGCAGGATAACGTCAAGGGTCTATATCCACACCATATGTATATTGTATGTTATACATATATTATGTACACGCATGAGATGCTAGGAAGTTCCAACATCCAGAAACGAACTCAAACGATGCTGAAATCGTATCAAGACGCCAAGACAAACATTCCGTTAGACCAAGTAAGAAGCAGATGAAACCCATACATGAAGTGGAGAGATAAAATATGGAGGAAGTGGCAGGGACAAAATTGGATGAGAGAATAGTGGTTTAAAATTGTCAAGAGATCATAAAAATTTGGTAATCTAAATTTTAAGAGAAGTATTTTATTAACAGGTTAGAGAATTTGGAACTTTTATTTCAAAAGAGCATATTATAATTATATGTTCTCAGTTTGTGGTCTATACATAATTAGTGAAATGTGTTTGTTTTTTTTATAGTATTTTATTAACACTTATTCTTTTTCTTATCAGGAATTTATACCTTTTATTTTACTTCTTTATTCTTTATGTCATCCAAACAACGTTTCGGGCTCATATACCCATTACCAAGTTTTTACTACTAATTTGTGGAAATATTCCATTTTAATTGAAATAATTTCTTATATATTCCAAACCAAGTCCTTATTATTTTTATTTTTTATTAGCGCTGTTTTTAAAAAATCTTATGTCTTTTAAATTGTACTTTTTTCTTTATATCCAATGTACTATAAATTTGAATATCCAAAGTAACAACAATTCAGGGCTCAGTGCACTGATATTTGGATATACAGAAGGACAGAGAAAAAAGTACAATTTAAAAGACAAAACATTTTTAGAAAACAGCACTAATGGAAAATCGTAAGAACTTGATAATGGGCATATGAGCCCAAAGTGTTGTCCGTGTGAAACAAAGAATAAAGAAGTAAAATAAAGGATGTAAATTCCTAAAAAAAAAAAAGAATAAAGTATTACAAAAAAAAAACAAAAAAACCTATGCAACTTAAGTTTCAGGATGTCAACTGATTATTTATATTTTATTGTTTTATTTGTATTTTATATATCTGAACTTTAATTGCTATATTGTTTGAGCTGAACTCCATCGCAACTTCTCCGGGAGAAGCTTCTGTTATAAAAATGGTGTCAATATCGCTATATCATAAATCGTAACTGTAGAGCATAAAAAAGTATTAATAAAAAATAATAATAGCCAAACTGTATTAGATAGAAACAGGATAAAAAAAAAAAGATTTATAGAGATGGATAGATGATGGTAGGAGTGAAGTGGCACTGTCCGAATCGGCGACCGCCAGGCACGAGAAACTGCCATTTCGACTGCATTAGCCCACTGTGAGGTAATGTCCACTCCTCATTGCCTCAGACCATTAACCTCAAGGGCTAGATAAAAGAAGAGGTAATCACAACTGAAAGGTATCTGCTATTTAATAGCAGGTCAGATAGTGTTTTGTATAATTACTGTAATTTAAAAAAATAAATACAGTAAATTAATCCCGAGTCCAATATTACTACACAAGAGTGATAGGGGGGATGTAGACCGGCTCGCATTCATATAATTAAACTATTGAGGCTAGAGATAATTGGAATTTTTTATGTTCGCTTTTCCTTTTACCATTTCAAACCAAACCGGGGATAGCGAAATAAATAGGCTTCTATTTTATATAATTATGGTCATCATGGATAGATCCAGATTAAGATAATTGTTTTTTTATATGACACTATTACCTTCAGCTTGTTATGTTTTAGTTATTGGCCTTTATTTAAAATTTATTTTAATAAAACTGAGATTTTTTGTTTATGCACGTGATCATTGAAGGAACCTTACCGGAGTCCTAAAAAGCTGGTACAAAACTGTTAAAAAGTAACAGCAGTACAAATATATTTATAGTAAAAACGTTTAAAACATAATTAAGACTGGACACATTATACAAAATATTTCATAAAATACTATAATAATGCTATACTATACAATAATATAAAATACTACATTAAGATTCTGTATCGTAACACTTAACAATCTTTACCTACATACCTCCCTTCAGTAAACCCTAACACAATCCTCCCATTTACAGTTCGGTAAACTTTTATTATTGGTCCTCGTCGCCTGTTTACCCTTTTAGTTAGTATATTGCAGATAATTGAGTTTTTATAAGTATTTAAATCTATTCTCCCAAATATATGAAAATAAAATTAAAAAAAAAAAACAGCTTATTTTACTACCAATCATTTAGTTTTATCACTGCCCTCATTAAGAAAAACGCAGTATATGACCTGAAAATGTTTTAGGGAAAACGTCCCTGGACGCTTACAAGTATTTATCTATTCTCAGAATAAATTAAAAGTTAAAAAAAAAATAAATTTTTTAACAATACAATCCTTTATTCAGATTACATGGCTTTATTAAATTAACATCAATTAAGTAAATATCACCGTTTTAACAAAACATAATTTAACACGGTGGTAAGAGTATTGAACAGGGCTGTGATATAATGAGACAACTAACAGAAACAAAATTCGAACTATTCTATTTGCATAAGGATACACTTCGGAAGGTCACTGACGAATATTTAATGTAATTAATCTATTTATAACATATAAAACTATTTTATGGACAAATTTCTTGAACTCAGGAACAATTATAGAGTTCTGGAAAATGTGTGGACTCATTAACCCATAACTGTCCATACAGCTTCGCTATTCCATAACTTTTTATTGTTAAATGGTTCGGAGCGAGACAAATAGAATCCAATAACCTAATGTTGGCTTTAAAATGCATGAGAGGAAGATAAAATGTTTCTAGTCATAACACGATCGCATAAACCAAGGAGAACCAAGAATATTTAGAATTTACATGAAACATGAAACTAATTTCGTAGTACTCTACACACGAGTGCTTTTTAAAAGGCTCCTCAAAACTCTCTTGTTACACACACTCTTTCGCCAAGTGAGCTCACGTCAGAGAAACATAACACACGTATATGAGCTTTCTTGGTTCCATAATTTAGAGTTAGGAGTGAACAATGAAATTTAATGGTCCATCAATTTTAAGTTTAATTTTAAATTCTCTTTTCATTTATTTCGTTATTAATTCAGCATAAATAACAAAGGTCAAACAAATATTTTTTCTTCGAGTTGATATTCAACCAATACGACTTTGATTCTACCTATATAATCAATTTTATTTTGGTTGTTGGTCACGTTTTGAACAACGTTAGAGTAAATAAAAAATAGAAAAATTGATAATCCACATATATTGTTGGAGATTAAAATATAAGATAATTTCAAATTTGCTTCCAATTTAGTTTTGAAAAAGTAATCAATTTTGCCCATTAATGAAAAAAAAGGCTTATATAATTTTAAGAGTGATATAGTTTTTAAGATGGGATTTTCTGAGGTATACAATAAGAGAATAAAACAATAACAATTTTAAAAATAATTACAAGTGATCAGCTGTTTGGGACTAGTATAGAGAAGACACATTTCAGGTCAGTCACACAATTTTAGTTATTCTTAAGTGAGGTGTATTTGGAAATAGACTTTGTTTTGTAGATTTTGAGAACATGTGTCCCATTAATAAATAGAAAATTAATATATTTACCATTATTTATTATTACCATCCTCTATTAGTTTCCACTTCCTAACATACAAACTTTTCGGAGTTAATAATAATTTTAAAAAATCTTATAATACATACACAAATTTGATACATTTCCACTTTACTTAACTTACTTTACGATTTGTTAATTACCTCTTAATAAGAATTCACATTTTCATAATTATTATTACCATTACGAGAATATTACTATACTCCATTTACACATATAACTATATATATATAATTAACAGTATAAATAAAAATGTATTTTAAGAGATTAAATTACATAAAATAAATAGCTCTAAAGTGTAATTTAGGTATCGCAGTTTGTAGCTACCCTTTCGTATTAACTTTCTGACTCAGGAAAATCCGTTAGTCGTAAATCTTTCTTCCCCAACAATCTCTGATAATCCTCTGAGACTCTTGAAAAGAAAATGGCTTTGTGACCTACTTGCTTAGAGCAGTCAATGGAGTCCTGCCAATACTCTTCTATGTAATTCAATATACAAGTACATAATAATAAAAAAACTTTAGTGACTTTTGAAATTAAAACGAGACAGCAAAGAATTAGGATTTTATATCGGTCCTAAATTTAATGTTAATTATCTCTTTAAATTTTCAATGAACATTTTCTTCGTGGGGAAGAATTTCTAGAAATATTCTCTGTGACTCTATCAATACAAATTAATTGACTCAAACCGATTGCCTTTAAAAAGCTTCTGCTTCAAGCTTAATATTTAAATACGATAAAAATCCCAAAATTATTTCTATATTTTTTTAATATTAAATTCATTTATTTCCGATGATATTTATATCCCAACAAACGTTATATGTTAGTCCATTTATCTACATAATCGAAACCTCAGTCGATGCATTTTTAAGCTGTGATAGTTTTCTAATCTCGTTTTATAAAATTCCCTCCACGCCCTCCAATATCCTAAAGAAAGAGTTGAAATTCATCTTTCAGCTTTTCATTGGAGCTCAATCGTCCTCCAGCCAGTTCTTTCAATTTAGAAAAAAAAGTTACTACATTAATTTTTAATTTCGTAGACTTCAAACCTACTGGGACCAGAATAAATTTGAAATATTGCCCCACATCTTTCTCAAAGCTACCTGTTCTCCAAATTGAAAGAACATACGGCAGAAAGGCGATTCAACTCCGACAGCTAGGTGAAAGATGAAACACTAAAGAAAACTGGTCGGAAATGAATAAACTGTTAGCTTTTTCAATGAATACATACACCCAAATACCCAAATACATAAACCAAAGTGTTGTTCAACTACTAATATACTCGACATAGAAAATTAATGGAAATCATTATTTCTGAAAAAAAGAATCCTTCCTTTAAGGATTTCCGTTGTATACAAGGCCGCCCCAATAGGCCCAAGAATTTACTTTACCCCAAAACAGAAAAAGAAATAAAACTGAGGAGTTACTAGACAGGAAATTTAAAAAAAGAAGTTTATCATTGATGGGGTGATGAGGTTGCAAGTAGGAGTAGGACGAGGACCTAGGGAAGTACGAGCTTTCGGTTTAGCGAACCGTCACTCATATCTTTTTAAAACAGACCTTGAATCCGTGAATAATTGCGCCCTAAGAATGTAATAGATAATTTTCAACTTTTATTTGAACAACCGTAAGTTTAGTAATATTTATCCTTTTCTACCAAAATTTATAGAATCTAATGTGGATTAAATAATGATAAGATATTTTTCAATTAATTCTTCCTTTTTTTGGGAGGGGAGGGTTTCTTAAGACGATTTCCATGGTACAGTTCCACGATCTATTGGGTTGAATTTGTTAATGATCTTTATTTCTCATAATATTCAGGTAATTGTCTAGACGGGTAAATGGGGAAACATCCGGATGGCTAAAGGTGCTAAAGCTAAATGGCTAAAGGTGCTTCCAGATGGCCATAAAGGTGGCCTTCACGTTAGTGAGGGGCATGACAAAGGTCTGAGAAAATGCTTTATTTTAAAATTTCCAGTACAAAATACCTATAATAGAGAAAAATCTCATTAGGGTTTCGATTTTGATTCCGCTTTTTGTATACGATTTTTTTTATGGAGGAACCGTATTTTCAATTAAGTTGACATTTTTTCGTTTAGACTTGGTCCTGACCTGAAAATTCAACATTCGTGGACTATTTCAAAATGGTTCCGAATTCAAGCTTCGTTCTATGTAGTTTAAATGATTCGTCCCGTCCTTAATTACAACTAATGACAAAACAGTAAACTTCAATCAACAAAATTTACATTAATAAAATTATAAAGAAAAATAAATAAATATACTTCTCCCTTGTTTTCATCATTTTTTTTTTCTATTTAAGCAACTTTTTATTTTAGCTTACGCTCTCTGGTGTCCTCTATGCCCTTATAGGCAAATTCGGCTTGACCCATTTAATCATCCAAAAATACAAAATGATCGCTGTTAATTCGAGGGAATACAAAATGACTTTCCTCATTACAAACAAGAGATGGGCTATGAATAAATATAGATGTTTTAAATAAAAGCTGGACTCTTTGCCTCAAAGATGGCCTTAGCAAAGCGGCCTTTGATAAAGTGGAGAGGATAATGTCCAAGGAACAAGGAGAAGATTAGCACTTCTTTCTCAAGTAGGTATTTATTCAGGGGGTGTTGCTCCTAATCTAAATAATCCCCCTGGAAGGCCTGACTGATGTCGCCCAATAAGACCGTATATTGTTAAAACCTTTAACAAATGAGGCCATTTTTCTCCAGCACTGGAGCCTCAGAGCTGGGCGGGGCCGGTCGATGTTGGATAGGCAGTCCAGAAGGGAATGTTTCAAATTGAAACCAACCCTCCAGGAACGAACCCTTCTTTAGGGTCGTTAAACATTCCCGAGGGATTTTGTCTCATTTAACATTAGCGTAGGTAATTCCTCAACTTGATTTACGGTTCTTTTTTCGTATTATTCTCTTTTTTTTTTTTTATCTTTATCGAATGCTTCAAAAATTACTGATCAAAGAAATGATTCGCAGTTGACTACTTATTTCATATACATACCTTGCTTAGCACCAAGGAAATACACAGAGAAGTACCAATACCTTTTAGAGCTCGGAAAGGATTTATTCTTTAAAACCCTCTTTTTTCCTTTTTTCCACTTCCAAAAAATAAATCTCTACTTTTTAGATTAAGGCTCAAGTGAAATATCTTTATGTTTCGTGCGGAAATGAGTAATGCTATACATTAATTAATAATACAATCTACAAAGGCAAAACTGAAGAAAGAAAAAGTGAACTAAGTCAAATCTCACATACCTCAGGAGGTACCAGTTTTTTGGTAGTTCTTCAATTGTTGATCACCCTCAAAACTTTTATTCATTCACTTCAAATGACTTATTTTCATAATTATAAAATATAATGTATAAAATGACACTTCACAATTAGCATTAATCAAAACCTGATACCAATATGATGGCATATTAAATGCTCCATAAACTCAGATCTTGGCCTTTTCTGATTAGAAGGGAAAAGGCGATAAATCGAACATTAAATGTTTGAGAAACTAATACACTATTATAGAGGTTATTATTAAGAAAAAGATATTTTTATATGTTTATAGAGATATAACAACTTGTAATAGGATCATAAAATTTAACTAACAAGATATTTACAGTTACAATAAATTTAGTGGTAATATTGCTTTCAAAACAACTTAGTTTAATTACTACAAAGAGGTTGATAACGACCTCTTACCTCAGGAAGATGGGGCGAGGGTTCTAGAGTTCTGGGTTAAGAATGGTGTGGGTTCGAATCTCACCTATCTCAATAAATATTTATTTTACGGAGTCTACTGGAAAAGAATCCTGACATTCTCACTCTGGAGCATTATACATTTTCAGTGGAAGGCTTGACCCAAAATATAATTACTACCAATAATATAATGTAGTTGTAGTACATTAGTAGTAGTAATTAAACAATTATATTAAAGTAGTAGTAACATAATATGGGAGCGCGGTGGCACCGTGATGAGGCAACTTCAAGGACCCGAGTTCGAATCCGGCTGGGCGGAAAATTGTTTTCTGCTATACTGTCGCCGTGAGTCAACTCTGTGGGTTCTGGAGCCCTCCAGAGGTCCACCCAGCCTCATGAATTGGTTACCCTTAACTGGGTAAAAAGCTGGCGATCGAGCGTGATTCTGACCAAATCACCTCCTTGCTCAACCGTTGGTATAGTACCAGTACTTCCATGCAAAGTACAGAATCCCAGAACCTGCATGTGTTGTAGTGGAACAGATTTTTTTTTAGTATCATAGTATATTAAAATGATAATAGTATATTGTATGTTAAAACTTGGTTGTAAATTCCCATATCCATTATTACCTAGACTACTGGTTCAAATATACTCGAAAGATGCAAATACCTGAAGAACTAAAAACGTTAAAATTAAAAATAATTTATCTACAAAAAAAGCCAATGAAATGGCCCCATCTATTTGGAGATACGAAATATTAGTGCATATTCTCTGGTGAGTAGCTACTCATATACAATAACATTCCGAACCTTAGAAAGGAATGAGTAATTTCGTAGTTGACTTTTTGTAGTTATTTGTTTTAAATTATTTTTGTTAAACATGTGCTAACCTAAATAAAAAACGCACCAATGTTAATAAAGATGCAATAAACAATTTTTGTACCAGATTTTGCAGTAAATTGTGTGAATGCACAAACCAACCATATCGGTTTGTTATTCATCAATATAATAAATAATTAATTTAAATAAAAAAAGGAATGTATAATAATTACAAGCGTTTTGGAATCTATAACCCAAAATTTATAATACAGTTATTTTCATTTTTGGAACTAATTTCTTTTAAAATTTAATTATAAAGTCGTGATTCCTTAGGCAATTAATAAGTTTGTATCTAATAAATATACTCTTTGCTTACAACACTTCAGTAATAATAGGAATGTATTGAATTTTTTTTTATTGTAAATTTGATTACCTTCCAATAAGGAAATATAATTTTAATATCAATTTGTTATTACCCATACTGCTAATTTAATCACCTTCGTAGCACACGTGTGAGATGAAATTTCCCTGACGGGTAATAGATTTTGAATATAGCCAGTTCTATTAATATACTGTGCCTTCAAACTTCAGAGAAGGGTCGGAACTAAAAGGCTCAAAGCCGACAAAGGGGAGTAAAATAATTTTTTTTTTCGTCCAATATTTATGAGGATTCATATCTTTTATATATATAAATAATAAATATAAAAACAAATGGAGTCGATGTGACGAAATCAAAACCAGACGTATGATACATTTATGAAATAGTTTTATTTCACAAATTTAAGCATAATGATACATTTTTTATGTCAATGGTCAATGAACCAGCCTCATCAGAATTTAAACATTTAAATAATCAATAAAATTTTAATTATATAAAATGAATTTTAAATTAATAAAGCAAATTAAGAATTCTAT
>NW_027108888.1:629321-636138 GCF_000696795.3 Halyomorpha halys | reverse complement strand
GATTAGCTGAAAAACATCCTGATGGATATAACAAAAAATGTAGTTACATTAACCTCAATGTTACTCCGATCATTCATGCTCAGTGTAAAAATAAATATACTAAGGTTTGGGAAAACAAATCAGAAAGTGATATGGAAGATTACTTATTTATTTCGAATTTGGCAATATTATTTTCTTGGCTATATTTACCCTCAAATATCTTATAAATAATTAGACCTCTAAAGTTCTATAATTAAACTGAAAACATCTTTTTCTGGATATTAAAACGAAAAGTAAAAACAAGTACATAACTATTCTTAAAAGAGTCATGATTATTGAACAATTAACCTAAAAACCTATTTTTCTACTATATATTAACAAAAACTTCTTTAATGGTCCTCACATGTACTACATTAATTACTCCCCAATTTAACTAAAAGCCTATTTTCTAAATATCAACAAAAAAATATTTAATAATCCTCAAAAGGCCATGTTAAACCGTTGTTTTGTTGGGCCCTTAAACTAGAAGCGCTGCGATGATTCAGTACGTGCCAATATATCACACCACCTCACACACACTCCCACCTAAATAACCCTTCTTTATACAATGCCACGTACACATGATTATATTTATTTATTTTTCTTATTTTTGACGCACATTTCATATATCATACATTTTTTTTTTTTTGTAAATTTCCATGATACTTTCCATCACTCTTCTTTAAACACATTTTACCTCAGAATTATTTACTGAAAAGAAGACAAAACAAAGGTTTACATAGTTTATAAATAAACTACTGAATAGTTCTAAATAAATTACTGATAAAATCTATTAATAAATTATGTTTTATATTTAATTCGTTTTATTTTTTAATTAAGATCTCCATTCAATGGATTCTATTGAATTATTGGAGTTTTTAATTTTACTTATGGGAGTTTGTCTAATTCAGCCCTGTAACGAAACAATTGAAATTACCATATATTGACCTACCGGAAGTACTACTTTACAGAATCAATTTTTCAATTTTCTTTAAAACGGCTCAAAATATGTTAATTTGACTCAGTGAATCAATGAGTGATTTATTGTTCCTTAAAATGCTATTCGGCTTAAATGCCGAATTTTCAAAAAATCTTTATGTAAAGTACCTTTAATTTTGTTTATTTGAAAAAAAAAAATCGATCTTTTCCGATCACCAGAAAGCTTTGCCATTGTTTGTAAAAGCATTATATTCATGGAAGGAACAAATCTTATATTTGTTATTTCAATGTAGAGAAACCCTAAAATACAAACTTTTAAATCAACAGAAAAAAAAAATTCTTGATTTTCGATTTTCGTCTCTTCAAGTCTTTATATAATTTTTTTTAGGAAAATCACAAAAATAGCAATAACTAAGTAGGTTAGTAGGTGAAAGTTGTATGATTTAAATTCAACCTATACTATGGATCTGAATAGTCGAAAATTTGTCTATATATGTAGAGTTCTTAATCTGAAGCTTTGCACTAATCTACAGCGGCGTTTTTGTCTGTTTAAACTCAGAAATAGTCTCCACTCTTGGCTTTCTCATTGATGTTAAATATTGTACTATATTAAATACATTTCTGATAAACAGGTTCGCGAATTACTGAACTCGTGGGCTGGTTACGGAAAAGGGTTTCCAAGAGTGAGGAGAAACTTTGGACGCGTTCCCAGGTGTCATTGAAAGGGAAGAAAACCCACCAAGAAAATAAATCAAGAATACGAAGACGAGAACCAGCTGTATCATTACTCGACTATATTTATCATTATTTATTTATTGCTACATTACATTATAATACATTAAGTAAATTTGATCTCAGTTAAAATGGAGTGATATAAGGGAGTAGAGAAACTACCCATTGGTAGCACTCTAATAAGGGTTTACATTAGCAGATCTCGTGGCCATCTTCTTTTCAGGCACCTAGGAGGATTGTCAGGAATGGAAGAGGAAGCAAGATTAGAAACTAGTGGGTTGGGTGGTTAGGGAGTTTATAATGGAAGGAATGTTATCTGGTTCGGTTTAGATCAGTTACATATGGAACATTAAGGCCCAGATGTAGGATTTTTATCATTTAAATTTGATTTCCTTTTTTCTTCAGTTCAGTCTGTATATGCGGTATGAAGGACTAATTAAAACGCAAATAGTTCTTGCCCTTGATTGTGTTACCTTGTAATTATTCTTTAATAAAATCTATTTAAAAAAATATATTTTCTATTCAAAAGTAAGTGGAATGAATTTAAATGGTAAAACTTTGATTTTGAAATCACATAAAAGAAATCTAATCCAGTATCATTCTTCACAACCTTTAATTGATAATTTTTGTAACCTTTCTCAGAAAGAAGTAACATGAAACAGATCCCAACTTCTGTTGGGCCGAAATAGAATGAAGTGTGGCGTGACAGTCGCCAGCATCACGAGTCACGAAACTGGGCAATATAAGTTCTTGCTTCCCTCCCGCTTGCAAACACATTTCTTCAGGGCCACTCAGATTAAAGATCTAGTTCGAATTAACCTTCGCTGTTTTCACACTTTTCCGTGATTTCTCGAAATATATTTTTCCCAGGATACGCTGGAGAAAAGGAACGTTTTAGCTGAATCGTGATTAAAACTTTGTAATTATTACTAACCTTCATTCCATACATAATTATGCTTCTAGGCATTTATAAATAAACAATACTAATAATATTTTCCCTCTGGTTAAGGAGGAAACTCAATTAAAAAGTATTATTTAGTTAACATTATAACAACAGTAAGAAGCTCGCCATCTATGGGTAAGCCTGCTAACCTGAAGCCTATAATCTGGGACATAACAAAACTAATTCACTAAAGGTGAAACAACAGAAACGCTGAGCTAAGAATCGTATAATTTTCTTTTGTGTGTTAAAAGAAAATACAGAATTAAAGAGAAGATTTACACAAGCGCCAAGCAGAGAAAGTGAGAACAGGATGAAGGGCAAGGAGAATAATAATAAGTAAGATCCTCAATATTAATTTTACAGGTAACTTCAATCATCTCAAATATATCCTTTGTATCCACTAGTTCATCTCCCATTAAAATTGTAGAGAGGCATAAATTAAAATACCCACTTCAATGAAACCATTGTAAAAAAATCTAATAACACAGTACACCGAAATGTCCTGTCTTAATATCTTTTCAAATAATTTCGGTTCATTTGACTGAATGAGTTGTGCAATTATGCATACCATATAACAATTATTCAACAACATAAATACATTTAAATTAATTTCTTTATCATTAACATTTTTCATAATTTCTATTTTAACTACACTAAAAACAGGAAAATAACAGAGGCTAAACGCATAACTAAAAACATAGAACATGTAATCAATTTTAAACCTAATCCAAATAATTTAATTACACACTACATAGATATCATAAATAAAGTAGAAACATAAATTAATAAACCATCTGCATAGTATCATGTTGCATAATAGTAGAAATGATGCCACAATGGTTAAATCAAGAACTTAATAGAAATTCCATCTTCATAATAAATAGAGGAAGCAAATATTTAGCATATAACTTATGGAGGTAATCCATAAGTTATTAACATTAACAATTTAAATTTTAATAGAATGGATGTAACGATGATGTTTTGTTTTTAAATTTGTGCTTATTTTCAAATTTCAATTGAATTTTTTAACAATAGTTGACAATTAATTAAAGTAATTATAATTGCGATTTTACAAGGTAGACTAAATAAGGAGAATGTAACAAATTTAATAATTAAATCAAATGGCATCCTTGTTTAGTCTCAACGTTCTTTATTATATCAACAGTCCAACGTTTCGGGCAATTCGGTCATCCTCAAGGACAATCTAAACATTTAACAGCTTATTATACTTTCATTTGTAACAATTATAACAACAACATTATTACTAATAATATAAGATACCTTCAAATATAAATTCTCAACTCACTCCATCAAAATTTTAAAATGATTTGCAGGCTGTTCTGCCCCATGATACATACAATATCTATCTTGATATGATTTTGTGTCAATTTTTCTATAATCATTAAGTGGAAAAAAATTTTTTTTTTCACTATTTTCTAAAATTTAAAAATTTGTAATGCACACACAAAAACCACTATATAAATCGATAACACAACCCTCATGATAGGATGTAGTCCGAATCCTATTCAAGCTAATATTCGGATGTATCTGAAAAGGAAGTGATCCCGGGACCTGGGAATACTTAGTTTTTAACGTTTTTTTTTTCTAATCCCATTCATTTTGGCACGTAGAACATCATAGAAAAAAATCATTGCATTGTCATAATAATTAGTAGCATTACTTCTATCGTAAAAATAAAGTAGTAAATTTTCAAGAGTAAAGAAAAAAATATTTATCAATAAATTATTATAGAACATTTATAATAATCATCTTTTCAACTTTTTCACCTTTCCTATTTTGACAAACAGTATAATATTTCACAATGCATTTCTTCAACTAAACAGTTTTCAATCACAAATGACATACTGATTTGTAATCGGTTTCAGTTCAAAAATCGTTGAATAAATATTTTTTTTTATTTCAGAAATTTCAGAAAAATTTATGAGTTAGTACGTAGCGCCGGTTTGTAAGAGTTGATTTTTTCCTGCATAGCGAACCCACGGAATAAATTAATCACCGAATATATTATCAATCGGACTAAAATAGGTTGATTGAGCTCAGAATTCTTGTCATAGTAGACAGACGTGAGGGCATTAAACAGAAAACTGATCTTAATAAATATATTTTATGACATTATCGAGCAGTAATTTGAATAACCTTGTTGTATAATGTCCATAATTTTCGCGGTTTGACTACTTCTTAAATCTTATATTTTTCAAATTCCAAGTTATCAATTTATTGGAAGAGACGACATCCATCGTTCCCCCAACCTTTGCTCCCCTCATAAGGAGGACGTCCCTGACCTCTTTAGAAAAATGTTGCGTATTCAGAACTTTATGATTTGATTCACTAATATACATTTCAACAATTCATAATGAAACAGGCAATAAAGAAATTGTAAAAGGAAAATGAAAAAAAAAGCTCCTAAAAGGTATTCAATAAAACCAATAAAGGGGGAAAATCAATAAAGGGTGATTAATAATAGCCGTAAATAAAAGTTATTAATTACTGTCAACGGTCGGTAATTAATTCCCCTTCATTATTCACCGAATCTATTATTAGGAAGGAAACAAAAGGCATCGATCCGATCGCTACTTAGGACCTTCGGAAACAAATATCTGACAAGTGGTTGGAGGAGTTCAACTAATGGTTTATATAGGACGAACAAAGCCCTTACCGGTCCTCTACTTCAACAGTGGCTTCTTCCATTCCGGAGTCGAACCTGAGCCGACATCTTCCAGATTAATGGATTGGATAAGTTGGAAGGGTGAGGTCGGATATTAAATATTCACTGAGGCTTCAAAGGACTAAGAGCAGAGAAAGCTAAGAGTTATCGGAGCGATTGTCAGGGAGTCGTAGCTGGATTATGTAAATAGTTGCAATGATATATTTACACTCTGCAGGGGCCACTTCCTCCACAAACGGATCACTTCTTTATTCACTCCCTTATCCTGTTATTCTTCAACTCCTCAACATGGATTCAAAGAAGGAAATAAATTATTTTTTATAAACAAGGTAAATAAAAGATATAAGTACAAGTGCGAATTTATTAAACAATCATCCGGACGATTCTTAAATTTACAAATCACGATCTTTAACAGAAATCTCGTCTACAAAAAATTAAAAAAACTCTTAATGCTCTTAGGTTAGCTTTTAGTAAAAAGCAACAATCAAGAAAAACTATAACGCAAAATTTAATACATTTCTTATTAAATTTACTACTGTATTCACATAAAAATACATCTAATAAATGTGATATTAGATTAAAATGGAATGATACAGATGTGTAGAGAAACTATCCATTGACAGCATACTAATAACATTTCTTCATCTTATTTTATTTTGGGTGGTTAGGGAGTTTATAATGGAAGGAATGATATCTGGTTCAATAATGAATTTTTAATTTCAAATATTTTCACCTATAGATGAAACCATAAAAAAAGAAAAATAACAAAACCAACTTTAGGAAATCAATACTAAGGTACCATCCAATTTTTAAACTTGAGATTTCACTTTAAACCGATAATTAACTATAATAAAATAAAAAAAAATTAAACTAAAGGATATTAAATATAATGATGCTATGAAGATGATAATTCGAAATTTACTGATCTCTTATTTCTCATTAATGTAAAAAAATGGAGAGAGAAAGTGATGTTCATGTCACGTTTAGAGCATAGATGGGATTTCAGATTTTCGTGAGTTGGAAAATTTATGGTTTGTAATTTTCTTAGATTTTTTTTTATTTTTGGGACCTATTATAAAATATCATACAGCCTGAAAATCTATTCTAACACAAATAAAAATAATTTAAATTTTTTTTTTCAACTAATTTAAAAACACAGGAAGGAGCCGATTGTAGCCGAGTGAGTTAAAGTACTAACTTTAACGGTGAAATGAAAATTTTACTCCACACTATTGTTGGAATAGGTTGGTTACCTGTATATAACCCCCGCCCGTATAACAGAAATGACTAGGAGGGGAGTACTAACCTATTTTATATCTGGAGCTTGTGATGCAGCTATGACCCGTTCAAGGCCTAGAAAACATCATTCCTCAGTGTACTGGTGGACGGATACTATTAACGATCTTCGCCGGTGTTGCAACCAAGCAAGAAGACGTTACCAGCGAGCGAGACGTCTACCGGAGTTTTCATTGCTTCAAGAAGAGTTCAAGAGTGCTAGA
>NW_027108888.1:614619-627086 GCF_000696795.3 Halyomorpha halys | reverse complement strand
ATAGACAAAAAAAAGAAGATTAATTTTCTGCAGCTTACATCTCAAAGATGCATTGATGAGACTTTTAGCTACAACTGGTCGTAACTAGGAATCCTGTAACACCAACCTAGCCACTGCGTTATGCTCCGCCATCTGGGATCCTTCTTAGGTTATGACGTCTGACGCCTCTAGGTTGTAAGATAAAATTTTAACGATGAAGAAATCAAGTAATAAAAATTCGCGATACATTATTGGCCTGCCAGATGTCTTATAGTGCAAGAGCCATTACTTAGCGGCATAGGGAGAAGAAAAAGAGTCTTTTGAAACTCTTTGTGCACTCAATCTAGGAGCATTAATGAATCCAGAAGAGAAGAGGGCACGCTAAAGAAAAATAAGATCTTACTTTTTGGAATAATTTCATAAATATTCACCATATTTTCATCCTAAAAAAACGTATCGGTTAAAAAACTTAGTATAATATATCGAAGGCTTAGTTTACAGTGGAGCTAAGTACATTTGGAGTGTACTTCTACTCCCATTATAATGTTTGCACAAAATTAATTTTCTCTGACTAGAAGAATAAAATACAAATTTATCAAAAAATAATTTTAGATTAAGCTTTTGAAAAGGGGTGGAGGATCGTTTATGGGTCCGAAGAGGAGATAAATTTAAGGAAACTGGACCGGCAACACTACCTGGTCCAATGGCGATGTAATCCAAGGGGTAATTAATAACCGAGCAGTCTTATCAACTGCCTCCGCAAACTGACAATTAATTCTACCGCAGCTCGTCTCGTTATTATTATTAATTAGGTCTCGAATTTTGATAGCCCCCTAAGATTCTGCACCTCCTCCCCTCCTCTCTCGCCTTCCCCATTGTTCGCTGTTCTCCCTTTAATACATCAATGATCCCTATAGTAAGTGATTGGTTATAACTTGCGGTGAATTCACGATCGATAACTTCTTGATCGAATAATACACTATAAGATAGTAAACAGTACCAAATAGGAGTTAAAAACAGAAATATAAACACTACAGTAGATCTTTAACGTTCATAATGCTTGGTGGGAATCATAGCTATAGAAAATAAATGTTGGAGTTTTTTAAAAGTTTTTCTTATTAGTTAAACTGCACATAAATGTACAGTTTGCCATAAGGTGAAGCAGGAGACCTGGACTGGAGGTGAACACGAACGGATGCTGAAGGATAAGGTGAAGCCCCATTTTAAGGCACTCAACCGAGTGCTGGGCTGCACCACGTTTGAAAAAAAAATGTCCCAAAAATGGTCCCACCATTAATTTTGTATATATTTATGAAGATAAAGTCTGAAAAAAAAAAAGATGTTTATTGGCAGCAGTGGCATGCGCAATCCTAACGCACTACCCCACCGTTGCCGAACCCCGGTATGGCGGCAATGCCCGGAAGGGGGAACAAAAAAAAAGTTGCCATAAGGCGGGCTGTGGTTCAGGTCAGTCTGAGAACTGTGGTGGCGTCAGTTCGAATCCGGCCTTTTTTTCATTTCATAGCCGATCCCACGAAATGAAAACTTGACTCCCACCATGGTTAGAATAGGTTGGTTACCTGTACATAACCCTCTCGTATGCCAGAAATGACCAAGAAGGGTTAATAAAATAAAACGTTTGCCATAAGGCTACATTGCTACATGATCATGGTGTATTATAAGGTGAAAATACATTTCGAATGTTAAAGTGAATTTTTTTTTTAATTTATTTATTTATTGATATTTACAACTGTATAAAAAATACAACAAGTAAATTTGATCGTAATGACATAATGATATGATACAGGATGTAGAGAAACTACCCAGTAGCAGAACTCTAAAAACAGTTTACAATATAAGGTCACGAGGCCATCTTCTTTTCAGGCGCCTCAGAGGATTGCCAGGAATGGAAGAGGAAGCAAGGTTAGAAACTAGTGGGTTTGGGTGGTTAGGGAGTTTATAATGGAAGGAATGATATCGGGTTCGGGCTAGATCGGTTACATAATAAAAGGATGGTTTTATTAGTAACAAAATAAGGAGCATTGAGGATTTTACGAAGGATTATTAAAGTGAATTTGAATTTCTTTTCCTACACATTTTTAGTTTCTAACAGGGAAATTAAAAAAAAAACTACATAATAACAAAGTAATAAATATGGCAATGAAGTAAATAAACATAAATTATAAATAAAGATATTAATACACTAGGTTGAAATAAAATAAATATAAACAACAAACAAGTTTTATACAATTCAGGTTTGTGGGAGTAACATTTTAGTGATGTCTTGTCGTAGTCTGTGGAGGGAGAAAAAGATATACGTCAATGAGTGTATATATTCTTTAATCCTTGGTCCCTGTAAGTCAGACAATATACTTGAAACTTCGCTGTACCAAGAAGAGTTGTTTCCTATCCCCAAACATGTATTTTGTTTGACCTCTAATTTTCTGTAGTGAGTCACAGATAAAATTAATCAATAGTCATTGTAAATCTTTAGGGGTTCCTTTTTTCGCAAGATATTAAAACCCCACGCTAACGATTGTTAAAAGCTAAAGAAAATCTAATAATAATTAAAATAAGAAATAATTGTTAGGTAAATCAGCTAATTATCACATCTAATTTTTAATATAGTTTTACATTACAAATATTTATACTTTTATCATCCTTTTTTTGTGCAACGAATTTTATATATTTCTGTAATATTAAAAATGAACTCACAGAAAATCACAACCATAATATCACGTATCCAAAATTTCGCGATATCCGAGATAGGTCAGACGACATTATTCCGATGCACTGGGTTCAAATAACAAGCAAGAGCCATGGAAGTACCAAGAGCCCACTAAGATGAATCTAATAAAAAAAAATAATTACTATAATTCAAATAGACATCATACTTTAGGCAACCTCAGACGAATGAGAGAGAAATTGAATAAGGTACATAACTCCTTTAAAAAAAAAAAGTTCAATTTAAAAAAATCAAGGTACTAAAATCAAATAGTCCATTAGCGCCGTATGTAATTTATCGATAAATTACTCAGCTTTAGCATGGAGCATTTGCATATATCTCATTGGAATATGTATGTTTGAATTATTCAAATATGTGTGACAAGCAAGCCGACTAGGTCCCGGCTGGGCCTCGATATGAGTGTACAAATTTAATGACAGACTCACTCACCCCTAATAATAATATTTATAAAACCGCTGTTTTAAATTACAGTATTTAAAGATATTACTTATTTAATAATAGCCATTAAAGAATAATCTTCTTTAGAGGTAATTAGGAAACTCTTTATTTTAATACTTTATAACAATCTATTGGGCCAGAAAAACAACGGTTATAAAGGAATCAGATTCTTGTTATTTTAGGGGGTAAAATTCAAAACCTCTTACTAAGTCTTGATAACAGGAATCGAGTATTCTAGTGGATTCTCATCGTCAAATTAATTGCTTCTTTTGCCACGTTGGTTGGAAATTTACTCTTCTCAAATCGTTTGTCACTTTTTCCGCAACCACATCGTTTTTGTTTAGATCGATTTTTTTTTATTATAATTATTTTGTATTTTGTAGAAGTACATACTGTCATATATTTACAGACAGAGGTAATAGGAATCATATAGCACATTCATTCTATATTTACAAAAAAATAAGTTAAATGATAACGGAATAAGAAAATAAATTAAAAAAAAAAAAAGAAACTTAAAGGAAAATAATATCATAAACATAATCGTTCCTATTTACATTCAGCGTGGGGAACTCCGAACCAAGTTTTTCCTCCCAGTTGTGGACTGCGGAGTTCCCCGCGCCTATCTCTTAGCCACGCCAGTGGTATTAAAAGGCAGTGGAGGATGAGTGAGAGCTCTAGCTTAATTAATTTAGTGGCAATTTAGGTCCACATTTTATTATTATTATTGTATTTTCTTTTAATAATTTATTACATGATGCAGTCATTTATATAATGATATCTTAATTATGTTACAAGGAAACTATTTATGTATATAAACTCTTTTAACCAGTAGATTAAATGAAGAGGTTGAATAGGTATTTGTGCGATAGAAACTCTATTAAGATACTGTTAGCTTCATGGCTTGTTGAACACCAAGAAATAAGTTAGCTGGAACAAAGCTAAACATAAGTTGATTGTTCATAAAAAACTATATGATAGCTAATTAGTTGTTATTTGTATCTACAACTACCAAGCAACCAAAGATCTAAAAGGAACACAGATGGAAGGAAACAAGATATAATTAACAATTATTGGAAGATTTGCTTCGATCTTTAAAACATTTAGGATTGGCTGAGAGACAAGCCCAAAGCTACAAGAAAAAACCTATTTCCTAGAACCCTTCTTTCATAAACTGGTAGTTAGAGATAATAAATATTAACCACTTCTACTCTCACAACTAAAGTGTGGCAATCTTCCGATAGCCCCGTAAGGAATAAAATACAATAAGCAGTACAAAAAATATCGTAATTGTATCCCAAAAAGTAGTTTTATTTTATTATATTAATAAAATAATTTTAATCAGTCCGCTAAGCTCAATACAGCAGACCATATAAACTTAATGCCTCAGCTGGTGCTGTGAAAGCGAAATGAACTTACGGCTTAATCAAACTTAACTGACCCCTAAGCCCACTATTATATTACCCTGACAGTCGTTAGAGTATCGACCGAGAGATCGTAATTAAACTTTAATATCACATAACACGGTAGGTACATAAGCGATTTACAATTTAATAACTTCGTTTATTTATAAATAAAACAAACAGATAAAACATATTGAAAAAAAAGTATAGATTTGATTACCATGTACTTAAGGAGGTGGGAAAGCATTCAATTTCACAAATGAAAAAGATATTTAAAAAGTCATAAGCCTAAGGAGATATATAAATAGATTTAGGGGCGGGGCGGGAAGGGGAGATTTCCTCATATTATTTTGGAGTAATGATATCCTTGAATGATTTTAAGGCTAAATCCATTTTCTTATATATTTTTTCATTAATCACTTTTCTAATTTCCAATTTACTAATTTCTATCTTTTCTTTTAGTTTTAGTTTTTTCAAATAGTTTTACTTGTTCAATTCTACCTTAGACTTAACTAAGAAAATGCTATACTCAAGAATATTACAATTTTTTTGATAAATATGAATTGCTACTTTTTATTTTTTACTGAATTTCATCCAAACAATTTTTATAACTCCTAACCTTAAAATAAATATTGCAAATATAAAATAATTTTTTAAGAATACTAAACAGTTAACATTTATATAATGTATATCTTCTGTTCAAACTTCTAGAAATAAACATGGACATTTTAAATTAATTAGAAAATCATCAAATTAATCATTATGCTTGAAAACCTAAAAATGAGAATAGATTAGATTTCATTTTATCAAAAACTCTCATGAACCAGCTTAGTATTAGTATAGCTTCCTCGCCTTTTCAATTTTTTTTTTTACCAGATCGGCCTGGTGGGCCTTACAAGGTTAATGTAAGAGGTACATTTTTCCAAATATTAGAGCATTAAGGAACATTTGTACATGCATAAGTGAAAGTAAGGGATGATACTTAATAAAATTGATACTGAACCAGTTTCACACTCATTTTAAATTTTCCTTAAAATCGAATTAGAATTAAAAGAAAATATCTTTGCACATGCTTAAGCAATGTAGTGAATCAAAACTAAACCATCTAGGTCTAAGACCACAAAATTTCTGAAAATATAAAAATCGTATGGATGCAATAGATGTTATCCTCGAACATGGATTGGGATGATGGAACTACATGAAGGAGGGACCAACAAGGAGGTAAAGAACCACGCTTGATGTATACAATGTAAGATGAGTGCAAAATTTCAATTAATGGGAAAAAATGTGTTTTCATTCTGCTTGACTACAAATCTTATCAACCTTCGGAACTGAGAAAATAGAAAAAAAAAATAATACACCTACTTGTGATTATTGATTTTTTCAAAAATTATTTTTTTTTGTTAGCCCGTTATATCTTATAATAATACTATATTATATATTCTCCATTTTTATAAGGTCCATTTCAACGGGTATGCCTCTATAACGGACAATTTTACGAACGACTCCAATTTTATTGTATATCAGCACTTTTCACCCCTCTACAACGGACACAAGTTATAAAATATGAATGTACAAATACACGATTAAAGAAACAAATATACTATATGTATCCAACAAAACGATTGTTGCGAAGAAATATTTTAAGAATAACAGTTAGTTTTTAATATAATAATGATATCATTTCTTTTTTCGGACTCACAGGTATTATTACATTATAAGAGGAGAAAGTTAAATAATTGTATTACTTATAAAATACTTTATTACTGTTGTTTCTTTTTTAGTTATCAACTATCAATCGGAATGATAAAGTAATAAAACCCCTTAGGACCTCGTTAAATCCGCTTTTTATAAAAAATTAATTGTATAAGAATATTTTATTTTATTTTTTTTTTTTAAAGAATTTTGTATATACATTTTCAACATTTTACTAAAGTAACGGCTTTTTTACCTTAGACCTTTTTCTCCTTCTACATCTGTCACTTAATTCGAATTATTTTGTTTTATAAATATTACTCCATGGAAGAATTAGGCGATAGTTCTAGGTCATTTTTCTTTTTATCAACTATAAATTAATTAATATTGCACAAAAAATTCATTTAAAAAAACATACATTCCAGTTAAAACTATATGAAGTAATATTTTGTTTTATTTCAACTCCGTAGAGTAGTGTTTATAAATCTTAATAAAGTGAAGGGGTGTTGATGAGAAAAATAAAATTGTAACAAACAAAAAAAAATTCATATAATTTTATTTTTGAACAAAGTTGATTTAGTGTTGTCTTAAGCATTTTTAATTTTCCTTATTATTCTTATAAAATAATTTAAAAATTTTATTATATCATTTTCGTTTTCTTTTCATATTAGTCCCTTATTAAAGAAAACCTCTATACAATGGACAAATCCATATTTTCCGTGAGTGTCCGTTATAGAGAAGTTTAACTGTAATAAAAACAACATTTATTTTCAATAAAAGATTCATAATCGTAATTATTATTATACTCCCCTTCTTGATATTTCGGCGTTCCATAAGATGCTAATTATTATACTCTGTCGTTAACATTTCACAATTTACTAAGTTACATGTATAAATGATATATAAATGAACATATATCCACCAATGAAATACAAGTTTAAGAGACGCTTATAGAACTCCCTAAAAGGTCAGCCAAATCTATAAACTTTTTTTCCGTAGACCGCTATCCATATTTTTTTTCCCTTTCAATATTTTCGTTCCTTAATAAAAACGGTCGCCTGCCGTCCACGGAATGTAGGAGGGAAAGAAATAATAGGTCGGCCCTTCCTAGAAAAATAAGCTTTCCTTTAAAATAATACCGATTTAGGAGACTGGGGTGTTTAGAGAGGGGGTGGATGTTTCCTGAGTAAATACAGCCCGCGCAACCAGTCCACTCTCTCTCTCTGTTTTCCGAGGGCGACTTATTGCATTTCTATATTTTTATATGAAGCAATCTTACATTTATTGCTGACCTCTAGGATGACAAATGTACGATTATAACCGAAAATAACAGAGTAAAATTAATATTTTACTATATTTCTAAATAATATTCTTAAATTATTTTTATATTTTCTAATTATTTACGGTAATTAGATAATGTTTACATCTTATTTGTTTTGTTTACCTCCTATTATTCCAGAAGAAGGATAAAATTTGAAATGCTCCATAATTTAAATTTGGACTAAGTTTATATAATTTTATATTATCATTTCTTTTTACGAAAAAAAAAATGTTTCTCTTTGATCTACTTTTTATTTGTTATTATTTCCGTTTTCATTAATTGTCTAATACTTTTATGTAATTCTTGTTAATTTATACTTTTCTCTGTACATTTCATTTTTATTTTCTTTAATTTAGTTTGTTCATTTTATAAACTTTCTCATACTTTAAATTATTTTTAATCATATCTTACTTTTTTTTCATGCTATATATTATCTTACTTTGTTATATTATTTTAGTTGTTTGTATCTTTTTTAGCCCTGACGAATCCCTACAAACAGGGGCGAAACGTTGGCTCACAATAAATAGTTTAGTTATAATTTGAGCCATCTTGACAGCATCCAGACCATCTCCCTTTTATACAGTATCAATTAATTCTTCTAATAAGAATTGTTAAGAAATATCTTAATTGTTATATTTATATTTCTGAAAACTCTCTGATTTAAACTAGAGGTGAGCATTTTTACGTTGGGCTCACAAAATGTTTCATAGTGCTACTAGGTTTTGTTTAAATAGATATACTCTCACAACAAAATATGTAGTTCACTTTTTTTTTCCATTAGAAGTCAATTATTTATTTTGTTAAATCCATAAATGTCATTGTTTTTGTTATCAATTTTACTTTTATCTTTTATTAAGATTTATTATTTTAATCTATATAGTTTATCTTAATTTTTTGTTTTATTTATAACATTGTATATAGTTAAGGGTGTCTTTTGTATAAGACTATACCCCTCCCCCTCGCATAATCAAATAACAAAATATGTACCTCTTACATTAACAGTGTATAGCCCACTAGGCCGGTCATGTATTAAATTAATAAATAAAAAATATAAAGTTAATTCCTAGAACTAATCCAGTCCATTATATCTTACTTTACATTTTATATTCTATGAAACGTGATTTCTATCACGATTAGAACAATCAATTTTTAAATTATATTTGATTGCATTTCGAAACTCAAAAATCAGAAGCTTAAGATTTTTTAACTATAAGTGATGACAAACGTACTTAAGTATTTCAAAAACACATTTCAGACTTTATTTTGATGAATTTTTATTTATTTTATAAAAAATATGATTAAGATGACAAAAAAAGTTATTTTACTATATTTTTTTGTTTTGAAAGGGGAAAAAAAACTTAATACCTCTGATTTCTTTATTGGTATATTTAATCACTATTTTTTAGTAAAAATCAATACTCATGATGAAGAGCCTTTAACTTTATATTTTATGTCAGCATATCTATTAACACCAAACTTTAGTAACACAATTAAACATTTTGCTGCCTTAACACGAAAATGTCCCCCTTTAATTAAAATCAGAGAGTTCTAACAAACGGGTTTTCAAAGGAAAATGTTGATTAAAAGTAGAGGCTAAGTAAATTTTTCCTTTTTTTCTTTTTTACCTATGAACCTTAATTGAATTGCAGCCAATGAGAACAAAAACAGATTCACAACCGAACCAAAAAGCTACGGATACAGAACGGCGCGACTCTTGATTACCAAAGAGCACTCATTACCCGAATACAATTAGAGGAACCAACCGAGGGTAAAAGTGTTAATCTGTAAAAAGCAAGAAGAGCGGAGGCAGCAGCCTCGGGAACTTTATTGTCCAATCCACTAATGGACCAGATGTTGTCTGCTAATTACAACGTTAGTGCTGTCTTAGGGCTCTTCCTTCAAGATGAACGCTCAGCAAGGATTTTATAGCAATACTAGGGGTATTCATGATGTTTTGTTAAATGTAAAAAGTTTTACATACTATAGGATTACTAAAAATGGCATTGTGAGCAGCCTAATTTAAAATCCATATTACATGATAAATACAGAGGAGCTCCAAGCGAATTTTGTGGGAAACTTGTTTTGTAAGCTAATATTCTTTAGGAGAGAATAAAATCTGCAAACGCTTCGTCACATCATCTTTCCTCCACCTCACTTGTTTCTCGTTTTCTCTCCTACTCTTTTTCCATTACTTTATTAGAGTTCAAAAACGTCCAAAACACAAACCAAACACGATTTACGAGCAACAAACTTATCAAAACGACGACTGACAAAATGATAGCAGACCTATTAACAGATTTCCAATCATGTTAAATGATATATCGTTTTAACATGCTAAAAGAAGGAAATATTACTCCATTTAACACACTTTAGCTGTTAAACTAAAGATCACGGATACCCCAATATAAACTCCCTGACGTACCATACCATTGTCGGTTTCCCCCAGGAATCAAGTTTAAATCCCTTATTATTAAATCAAAACTCGGAAACGTTCATTAATTGACATTAATATCTCTTTGCTGATTAAACAGATTTATACTTCTCATAACACCGAATTGACAGAAGCCTTGAAAAAAAAATCCAACAAAAATGGGTCTTACACCAAAACGTTGGAAAAACGGAAGCCATAATTTTCACAAAACGACGACCATAGTTCCCATGCTTTTATCGAACAGTTTTAAATGATACTCCGATCTCTTTCCCTCGATTCCCTAAAATGCAAACTTAATTCAATCGAAAACAAGGTTCATTTTTCGAGTTGAAATAAAGTTCATAACTAAATATAGACACTGTACATGAATACATATACAAATTAACTTATAATTTCTTTCAATCTTGACCTCATACTTTAGAACCGTTAACGACTGAAATATATTTGTTTATTTTTAATCAAAATCTAAAACATAGTTGTTATGCAATTAGCAAATAAGCTAAGTAATAAGCAAATTTTGGTTAACTACTTCCTGAGATAATCAGATATGGGTATCTAGTAGAAGTTGCAGCATCAAGATTTTTTTATGGTGGGAGGCACATTTTCACTAGGTGGTGAATATTTAGGGGGAACCATATTTCACTTGATTTTCAATTTGGGGGAATTTTCCAACCAGAGAACAAGGAAAAATACACTAATGCACCTATACCTGATCTACATAAACAAAGAACAAAATATATGGATCAAATATCAAATAAAATCAAATATTTTATTGCATAAGTGACGAGGAGGGGTATAATAGCTTTTCTTGGGAGGGGAGGGAGAGTAACCAACATTGCTACCTGCTTGAAACAAATATCAATGATGACACCTCAAGTGTTATGTACTAACCATATTCTGTGAGTATTTATTTAATATAGCATTTGATTTCAAGGAATAATATAGAAACTTTACACTTTTTATTTTATAAAAACGACGTTTCGCACAATCAGTCCATTCTCAAGCCCACAATCCATAATAGATATCATATTAAAATGAAACTTAAAACACTACCAACACTAACAAATTTTTTAAAATCATTCTCAAATTATGTATTAGTAATATATTATTAATTTATTTTTCTAATTACTGAATATGCATCATCACATGTAATAAATTGTCAATAGCTTAATTAATTATTATTTGTAATCAACTGAACACTTAGCTTATTAATTTACCTTTTAATTTATATTAGTACTGATTAATTATATCAATATTAATTATATTCTACTCCTTCTCATAACTTAGATTGAACTGCACCTACTATATTTATTATTTACCTGCTACACATTTAGCTTAATTCCTTAAACTTTATTGTTAGTTATTAAGATTAGATATTAAGTTAATTATTGATTTTATCCATAATGTCAACACAGTGTTCTTGATAACAGATTTAAAATTGACTAGTTTTAATATTTTTAGTTAAGTAATAAGATTTTAATTGTTTTCTAATTAGTGTAAATTTCCAATCTTATTGTTTGTTGATCAAATTAAAATTTCTAATATACTAAATTTATACTCATGATTATTCATACGATGTCCCTAGGGAACACTATTATTTTGATATTTGTTTGTGTTAATTAATGGTAATTATAAGTTGTTCAATTAATTTCTTTTTAGATTTATTACTATTTCTTCTGTCAAATATTTATTTGAACATTTTGTTTCATTCATTCATGTTTTATATGATATCTTCTTCATTATTGTTATCAATTGTATACTATATGTTGGTTAAATAATAACCAAGCTTTATTTATTGACAGTAAATGCTTTACTGCCCTGCATCTCATAGAGTATATAATGATGACTCTGACTGATTTGATTATAACATTGTAAACATCTGCATTTCAGTCCAAGCATTTGGCATATTGTCGGTGCAATACATTTGGTAATGATTGAGATGATTAATTGACACACTTGTGTCAAGCTGCACTCTAAATGTGAACTGTAATTATTCAATAATTATTAATGAATATATATTCATACAGAAATATGGATACAGAAGAATAGTAAGACAGAAATAAAATAATATGTCTTAGGTCAATGTTATGTTCACATCATTGAAAAAAAAAATTAATATTTAATATTTAACAGAATATTTACACTAACTGGTTGACAATAGAATTTTGCTGATTACGTCTAAAATAAATAATAGATATAATGGGCTTGGTCCAGTTTAATTAATGGCAGGAATAGACTCCAACAATAGATAAGTGATGTGTTTAATTAAAATGTTATTAATTATACATTGTGTTTAAAATATGATATCAAAATAATATATTAGTTAATTCTGAAAAAAGAAATGGATACATAACAATATAAAAAGCATATTATAATAAATAGGTAAGAATAATAATAATTTATTTTTGAGGTGTAGATAGTTGACCGTAGATTAATGCTTGAAGAAGTTTGTCGGGG